>NW_022681457.1:97945701-98165701 GCF_009764315.1 Trachypithecus francoisi | reverse complement strand
CCACTTGAGGATGAATGTTTTTTCAGACCATGATGCTTTTCTCTTGAACATTCTGAAATTAAAAAGTCTTGCTCTGCCCCCATCTTTCCCTGGCCCAGTCTTAGATTAAGAATATTTTGCAGCGACTTAATTAACACAGCTAAGGTGATAATGTTTTCATTTGACTCTGCTCTTATGAAATAAAGATTAGGTGTGTGTATTGTGACTATGTCTTTTTCACAGGAGCTGGGAAGATCCCAGCAGACAAACTTCTACTTTATTCCTTTTCATAAGTAACGTATGTCAAGTGTTGAATCCTGGTACTGATGACATAGTTTTAGGTTACTTACACACATGAAGTTGATTTAAGGCCTTTTATTGGAACGCTGTTTAGCAATAATACTTTGAGAGTAGTACCAGTTTACCAAGGTAAAAAATAAAATACAATAAATAGTACAGGAACAAGTTGGATTTGATTGTAGAAGTTTGGTTGTTAGTTTCTACTATGGAAATATCAAATGATATTTCTGACTCCTGGGAAACAGATACAGGAATCCTAGATTTATTATGGGAATGCCTACTGGCAGAAATTCTAGGCTGGCTGAAATACAGGACTCTTGGAGCTCTCTCAAGTAGGAGGGACCAGGAAAACCACACTGAGATGGCACTTTAGTTGTGGGGGTTTCATGTTTCTCTACTGTTCATGAGAGAACTGGGGTGATGAGGATTGAGATGGTGGTGTGAGAACAGAGAAAGCAGCCAGGACCGAGTTTGGCTTCTTGTGTATTGGGCCCTGTGAGGACTTTTTAGGTTCCTTGCTTTGTGTGTGACATGGGTAACCATGACAAGCAGCACCTGCTGAAACAGGATGTCTTGGATTGCATTAAACATTAATATGTTGGATTGACTCCTGTAGGGTGTAATGTCTACAGTAGGCCCTTTGCAAAGAGGTTAGTGAACTTTTTAAAAACGTGGGAATAGGCTAACAAAGTAATGGGCAGGGCCCTTTCCTCTTCCCACCCCTCAAAAGGTTTTATTGATTGGCTTCAACACTCAAAAATCTAGAAACAACTGAAGCTTGTAAATATGGTAAAAATGTGGTATTCAAATATATTGGCACCGAGTCGTTCTTTTCTGCCAGTGAGCTGTAATACCTGGGGCTCGAATGGAGTCCTGATTCCTGTGACTTTTATCTCTGAGTTTTGTGTTGTTTAGATTGGTCATTATTATTACTGATGCACATTTAAGTTGTTATTACTGATGAAAACTTGAGTTGTGTGTTGCATTAGTGGTAAAGAGCACAGGACTCACAACAGGAGGAGGAAGGAGGAGGCTTAGGTTCCACATACAGCTCCAGATTAAGCTGTGTGACCCTGGGCAGGTCATTTGCTTTCTCTATTTTTCATTTTCTCCCTCATCAATAAAATGAAGTTGGTCTGCATGACCTTCTCACTCTAAGATGCTACACATCTGTGCTTCCATAGCTGGCTTGTTGTGAGGGCAGCTTTCTACACATAAATCAGGGGTCTTGAGACCATCTTTCTTCCCCTGGGCTGAAGGAACTCAAAGCTATTTTCTCCTGGGATTCACAGGAACAAGCTCTGAACAGTTGGGTGCCATTGTGGTCTGTGGACCTTTACAGAAAAAGCTCTACCAGACTGTTGCCTTGAAACTGTTAATCTGTTTGTCATTAGTCATTCCACCTGGCTGGTGGTTTTAAAACACTAAATAGTCATTGGAAAGTTAGATAGATTTCATTAAAGCAAGACTTGAAAAATAGTTGCTTCAGGATCCCCAGCAGGTTTTGGCACTTGGGGTTGGGGTGAGGAATGGATATTCATAAGTTCAGTGTTAATATTCTGCTGCTTTTGGGAAGGGGTAGGGAGAGAGAGGAACATTAAGCTCTCCAGACTCCTGTGGTGTTTGGGCAGGTCTAGGTCTGGTTTGGGCAGTTGGTTGTAATCTGAGTGCTTGGACTTGTCCTGTAAGTTTTGCTGAGAGAGAAGCAAAAGTTCCTGAGATTGGAAGAAGAAAAGCTGTCTTTCAGGGTCAATTTCATAGGTGCATTCGTTGTTTCTCATAGCTATGGTTTAAAAAACTACATGGTGTGCTTTGCACGTGGTCCTGGAAATGCTATTCTTTCTCTTCTCCAATACACCTGAATTTCCATTCTTTCTCTTCCTGGCTTAGCAGTTTAGAAGTGTAATTTAGGTATATTAGAGGAAGGGAGCTTTCCTTTATAAAGGAGGGAAAAAGGTAGAGGGAACGGTGTTTGATAATTCTCTGCTTGACACAGCATCTTCTTCATCTCTGAAGGAACCAAACGTTTCAGAGCTTTGTGTAAATACTTGCTGAGCTGTCAATATGTACCCAGGAGGTTTCTGTAGTAAGATATAAACGGTTCTATAGAATGTTTGACAGGCAAATTAGTAAACAGTTTTCAAGCAAAGATAATGCTAGCCTCCTCATGTGGTGAAGTAAAATAACATTGGGGAAAAAGACTTGGGGATAGGAAAAGGGTAGTGCTGGGGGGCAATGAGTGTGGAGATAAGAAGTGATCTAAAAAAAAAAATTGAAATGGAAAGATGCTGCCCTGGCAGTGAAAACTCTGTGGCCCTGGCTCCACGCTAAGTTCAGGGCATGTGGTATCCTGTTAAAGTCAATTGCAGTTTCATAGTGAAAATAAAAGTTTGGAAAGAAGATCCTAAGTGTCAGTAGTAAGGTAAGTATTACCCCAGAAGCTTGGCTTATGAGACTTTGAGGTTTAAAGGGTAGTTTGGTGAGATTATGTTTGGCTTGGGTTTGCATTTCTCGAATATTAGAAAGGAGAAAAAAGATACTGCAGATTGAGTGTCATCTTTATCCTCAGTTTTGCTGTTGTACTTGGGATTATAAGTCCACTACCCAAGGGCCTGGGTTTATTTATACAGTTTTTACTGGACTTCTGTGCATCACTTATGATAAAATTAACATGCCTTTACCCCCTGTTCCTGGGGCAGTACAAAGTCCAGATGTTTGGGGACTCACTACATCTTACTTGAAGGATTGTGTGAGTAGATACTGTCTTTGTTGTTGAAATTGCCATTTTAGGATTAAAAACATATCTGGGTTCCTTCAGTAACACATTGTTTTTATGGAGGAAGAAGAAAAATCTATGAATATTTTAGCTGTCTGCCTGTGGTCCTCTTCTTTGGTAGCCTTGTGAGATGACCAGATTTGCCTTCTCAGAATGTCTTTTTTAACTAGAATTATTGACTCTGACACCAGTTTTCTTTATAAGAAATGTTTTTTAGACCTGAGTCCTGGAAGTGCCCTTTTGACTTAGCTGTTTATATAGTAGCAGGGAATATGAATGTAATTATGGTCCTGACCATGATTTTTAGGTTCAGCTAACTTACTACCAAAGGCTGTCAGCTTGTTTTAATACAAAACACAAAAACTTGGATTGACACTGACATGGGTTGCTTAATATTGCATGGTCCTTTCCCAGTATGTTGGTGGTGAGGGTATTAGGAACTTCAGGCTTACTGCTGAGAGCATTGTTTCTAAGTCAGAGAGATCTGGAGATTCCATTGGGGGTGGGAAATAGCCCTGTGTGATTATACCAGCTAGGTACTAGGAAGAGATTTAAAAGGTAGAAACAATATCTCCATCAGAGGCATTTAGTTTTCTTAGGAAAGCATACTTATGTGCACACATCTGGAACACTTGCAAAGCAAGGTTTTATAAATGGATATAGACCACACTAAATATGTGAGCTGAAGGCATTAGAGGAAAAGGTTCAATCAGTTTGGCAGAGTTAACCTGGGACAGCTTTTCAGAGGCTTTTTTTGTGAAGCTAAATATTCAAGAAAGTTAAAGTACTAATTTGCCTTTTCATAATGCTATTCTTAAGTTCCATGGACTTGATAGAATCCACATTGCACATCCATCTCCAGACCAGTAGTTGTCTCAGTGTTCCAATGACTTTGAGAATTTGGACTCTAATCATAAAACTCCCTGAAAGAGTGGTTCCAGGGTCTTAGTGGTTCCTGTGGTTAGGTCGAGTCTTTGGTACAGACTGCTATGTTCTTGGCTAGTTTAGGGGCTCTTTTCTAGTAAATTTGGATTTGGAAGGTCACGTCACCTTCAGAGTTGTGTGCCCTGGACAGCTCTGTAGTAATGGTGGTTCAACTTTGTTGGTGAGTCTGGACCTTTTCTGTCTTGGCAGAGTTACTTGACCTTTCTTAAATCAAGAGCCATGAAGTACCTGTTAGGACTCTTAGGCTGCTATTTCTGAAGAGCTGGGAGCTGTGTTCAAGCCAAGTTGCTTGTGTTAGACCTTATATTGAGGTTGATGGGTTAGGTAAGTGTGCATATACGCAGTCTGCCCATTTATTCATAGAAATGGCCTTTAATACTGTTTTTGGCCAGGTGCGATAGCTCACACCTGTAATCCCAGCACTTTGGGAGGCCAAGGGGGAAGGATTGCCCAAGCCCAGGACCAGCCTGGGCTGTTAACATAGGGAGACCCCATTCTCTACAAGACACAAAAATTGCTGGATGTGGTGGTATGCACCTGTAGTCCCAGCTTACTCAGAAAGCTGAAGCAGGAGGATCGCTTGAGCCCAGGAGGTTGAGGCTGTAGTAAGCCGTGATCACGCCAGTGCACTCCAGCCTGGGCAGTGGAGTCAAGACCTTGTCTCAAAAAAAATGTTTTTATTAGATTTCTATGGCCAAGCAGCTAACAAATGCTGCTCACCAATGCTTAATCCTTGTGGAGTCTCTTGAATATAGTGATTTTGGTTTCTTTACCTGCTGGTCCATGTATGGTTGGGCCTTGGCACTTCCCTGGTCAAGGACCATCAGTGAATGCTTAACAGCTGAAGATGCATGGTGTGTCCAGTGCCAGGCCACTATAATGCTTCTACCTGGATAAGGATTGGTTACACTGCTCCAGTACAGAAGTATTGCAGCCCTTTTTTTTTTTCTTTTTGAGATGGAGTCTCAGTCTGTCACCCGGACTGGAATACAGTGGTGTAATCTCGGCTCACTGCAACCTCTGCCTCCCAGGTTCAAGCGAGTCTCATGCCTCAGCCTCCTGAGTAGCTGGGATTACAGGCTCCCGCCACCATGCCAGGTTAAGTTTTGTATTTTTAGTAGAGATGGGGTTTCATCATGTTGGCCAGGCTGATCTTGAACTCCCAACCTCAGGTGATCCACCCACCTTGGCCTTCCAAAGTGCTGGGATTACAGGCATGAGCTACCGTGCCCGGCCTTTTTTTTTTTTTTTTTTTTTTTTTTTTAATAATTGTCCATGACCTGCCGAAAGTACTGGAGTCTTGGATAAACATTATAGTTTAGAAGTATTGCTTCCACCTTTTTTGCCTTGCCATTTTTGCATTTTGCGAAAGTGGGTTTTCAGTTACTCAGAATTGGGCACCATAGTTTTTTTGTTTGTTTTGTTTTTTTTTTTTTTTTGAGACGGAGTCTCACTCTGTCACCCAGGCTGGAGTGCAGTGGCGCCATCTCGGCTCACTGCAAGCTCCGTCTCCCGGGTTCACGCCTTTCTCCTGCCTCAGTCTCCCAAGTAGCTGGGACTACAGGCGCCTGCCACCACGCCCGGCTAGTTTTTTGTATTTTTAGTAGAGACGGGATTCCACTGTGTTAGCCAGGATGGTCTGGATCTCCTGACTTCGTGATCCGCCCGCCTCGGCCTCCCGAAGTGCTGGGATTACAGGCTTGAGCCACCATGCCCGGCCTTGGGCACCATAGTTAACCTGCTATGGATTACAGGATTTAGGGGCTTGAGATGAACTCTTTGATCAATCCCAGGTTTTTTTGTTTGTTTGTTTGTTTGTTTGTTTTTTGAGACGGAGTCTGGCTCTGCCGCCCAGGCTGGAGTGCAGTGGCTGGATCTCAGCTCACTACAAGCTCCGCCTCCCGAGTTTTACGCCATTCTCCTGCCTCAGCCTCCCGAGTAGCTGGGACTACAGGCGCCCGCCACCTCACCCAGCTAATTTTTTGTGTTTTTAGTAGAGACGGGGTTTCACCGTGTTAGCCAGGATGGTCTCGATCTCCTGACCTCGTGATCCGCCCCCCTCAATCCCAGGTTTTATAGGAATCCAAGTTCTGGTGAATTTTGACTTAACAGCCTTGAGTGTTCATCCTGAAATTGCCCCTCCTCTCCATTTAAATGGATGAAATTAGTTTTTTACTGAATGTGAAGGGACATCTGAATGAACTTCTATTTGTTTTTGTTAGTCACTTGTGCATAGCTGGATTATCTTGGGACAGGTTGAGTCTTTATTTCCCAGTGGCTTCTGCATTTTCTGAGGGTAGACTGGAATGGGAAGAAGTCTAATGCCAAGAGTGCATTCCAGCATGCTGCAGAGTAGGAAATTTGATCCCTAAAATGTTGACTTAGTGTTGGTTATGGTACGTATTAGAAATCACCCAGTAATCCAGGACAGATTTTTGTCACCCTTCAGGAAGTTATGTTGATATAAATACTAAGGGGCTTTGGGTACTGAGCTAAGTGCTCTGCAGGCCCAAAGCACTGCTTGAGTTGCTACCCATATGAAGAGGAAATGTGCCATGTGCCTTTTTTTTTTCCTCTTTTGCATTTGGGCTTCCTTATGGCTTTGTTGCTTTTATGTTCCCAAGTCTGCAAAGTTAGATATTAGACTTCCTCCTCCCTTGGCACTGGCACATTCATGATTTTCCATGGCTCATCACCAGCAGCCAAGATTTTTGTATGCTTTTCTCTCTCAAACTTGTTCGTTTTCAGCTTGCTTGTTTATAGGCATCTCTGTTTAAAGGAACCCTTCTTTCCCCTTAAGATCTAGCACCAGGGGAGCTTGGGGGTTGGTGTGATATCAGTCATTTAAAAGCCCATTTGGTGTGTGCTTGGTGTTTTTATTTTGCCTCATGTTTTCCTTGAGGTCACAACGTGCTTGCCAGGCATGAGTGCGTTTGGGCCCAGCTGTTTACTCTCAACTGCTGTGTACTTTGACTTTAAGAAGAGTGCGAGTTCAGCCACGTGGTAGAGGATTAAAGGCCACATAGTGCTGGATGCTTCCTTTCAGAGGAAACAGATAAATCTTTGGGCTCTTCTTGCCCAGTGATTTCACCTATCTGGGGTAGACATTATTGCTTTCTGTTGTCCTTAGAGAATAGGGCAGAAATGCTGGGAATTGGTTTATTACTGTGTCTTCTTTGGCAAATATGTATGTCTTTTTTTCTTGCTTTTTGGACAACATTCTGTTCTGGTCCTAAGGTGTTGGAATTCACAGGTTGATCCAGTGTTATGTGAAACTCTTGGTAATTTAGGTTTGGATAACCGGCTTTTAGTCTCCAGATTTCTAACATTTTGCTTGTTTAGGAATTTAGGCTTCTAAAGAGAACCATATTACAAAGCTTTTGGGGAACAATTCTGTAGGTAGTTTATCTGTTCTTGGGTCACAGATCCTCACCAGGATCCTGACTTTGTTTTTGAGACGGAGTCTTGCTCTGTCGCCCAGGCTGGAGTGCAGTGCAGTGGCACGATTTCAGCTTACTGCAACCTCTGCCTCCCGGGTTCAAGGGATTCTCCTGCCTCAGCTTCCTGAGTGGCTAGGACTACAGGTGTACGCCACCTGTGTGCCACCATGCCTGGCTAATTTTTTTTTTTTTTTTTTTTTTGAGATGGAGTCTTGTTCTGTCACCTGGGCTGGAGTACAGTGGCATGATCTCAGCTCACTGCAACCTCCATCTCCCAGGTTCAAGTGATTCTCCTGCCACAGCCTCCCAAGTAGCTGGGACTATAGGCACCTTCCACCGTGCCTGGCTGATTTTTGTATTTTTAGTGGAGATGGGGTTTCACCATCTTGGCCAGGCTGGTCTCAAACTCGTGACCTCGTGATCCACCTGCCTCACCCTCCCAGAGTGCTGGGATTACATGCATAAGCCACCACGCCTGGCCTAATTTTTGTATTTTTAGTAGCGATGGGGTTTTACCATGTTGGCCAGGCTGGTCTTGAACTCCTGACCTCAGGTGATCCGCTGGCCTTGGCCTCCTGAAGTGCTGGGATTACAGGTGTGAGCCACTGTGACTGGCAAGGATCCTGACTTTCAAATGATGGCTGCCATGCATTTGAGCACTTATTACGTGCTAAGCACTATGCTTAGTCTTTTTGATGAATTTCCTAATTTAGTCTTCAAAACTGTATAGGAGGTGGGTTCTATTATTAATCTTCCTACTTACAATTGAGGAAATAGAGTAAGATAAGAAATTTGTCCTAGGGAAAATAGCTGGTAAAAGGTAGAGTTGGGTTTGTCTGACTCTTCAAAGGTATTACACTCTAAAATACTAATTTTGCTTCTCCAAAATAAATTACTCAGGCACCAAGATTGTTTAGGACATTATTTTTGCAATAGTCTGAAACTCTTAAATGGGTTGAAAGACTGAAAAGCCATTAGTTACAATTTGACATTGTGCCTAGAGTTCTGTCCTGTCAGTCCCTTCCATCCCTTCCATTTAGGGTTTTATTGTTTTGGATTTCTGATGGATGGCTATGGCATTTGGTTTACAGCTGCCTTGTGATTCCATTGGTGAGAACTGGCAGCATCTAGTTCTCTAGTTCCCGGTCCACTCCTTCTCAAGAGGGATCTTTGGGGTTGGGAGTGAGAGTCAGGCTTTAAGATAGAGTCTTTCACCATTTTTTTTTTCTTTGAGACGCGTCTTTCACCTTTTTTTTTCTTTGAGACGGAGTCTCGCTCTGTCATCCAAGCTGGAGTGCAGTGGCACATCTCTGCTCAATGCGAGCTCCTCCTCCTGGGTTCACGCCATTCTCTTGCCTCAGCCTCCCGCATAGCTGGGACTATAGGCGCCCGCCACCACGCCTGGCTAATTTTTGTACTTTTTTTAGTAGAGACGGGGTTTCGCCATGTTAGCCAGGATGGTCTCGATCTCCTGACCTCGTGATCTACCCACTTCGGCCTCCCAAAGTGCTGGGATTACAGGTGTGAGCCACCGCGCCTGGCCACTTTTTTTTTTTTTTTTTTTGAGGCAGAATCTTGCAGTGTCGCCCAGGCTGGATTACAGTGGCGTGGTCTCAGCTCACTGTAACCTCTGCCTCCTGGGTTCGAGCGATTCTTCTGCCTCAGCCTACTGAATAGCTGGGATTACAGGCGCCCGCCACCACGCCAAGGTAATTTTTTTGTATTTTTAGTAGAGATGGGGTTTCACTACATTGGCCAGGCCGGTCTTGAACTCCTGACCTTGTGATCCACCCGCCTTGGCCTCCCAAAGTGCTGGCATTACAGGTGCGAGCCACTGCACCCAGCCAGAGTCTTTCACTTTGATCTGAGTGAAAGTGACTTGAATTATGAAAATATGTGCAGAGTGATATTACTTTTCCAGAAACTTGGAGCATTTGCTGAAGAGGCTGAGATTATTGCTTTTTTTTTTTTTTTTTTTTGAGACGGAGTCTTGCTCTGTCGCCCGGGCTGGAGTGCAGTAGCGTAGCGTTATCTTGGCTCACTGCAAGCTCTGCCTCCCGGGTTCGCGCCATTCTCCTGCCTCAGCCTCCCGAGTAGCTGGGACTACAAGTGCCTGCCACCGCGCCCAGCTAATTTTTTTGTATTTTTAGTAGAGATGGGGTTTTACCATATTAGCCAGGATGGTCTCAATCTCTTGACCTTGTGATCCCCCCACCTCAGCCTCCCAAAGTGCTGGGATTACAGGCGTGAGCCACCGCGCCAAGCGGATTATCGTCTTAATTTGCCACTTGGGGGAAATGAACACATAAAGTTTAGTGCCACATACAAAGTTTCATAGCAGAGTTATCTCTAAAACCTAAGTTTGAAGTTCTCTTATGGCAGTATGACGTTAGGCAAATCACTTAACTTCTCTGAATCTGTATTCTCAACTATATAATGAGGAAAAATATCTACCTTGAAGCTGTAGTAAATATTAGATATGTGAAAGTACTATTCGTTTATCAAATACAATTCTAACATGATTCCTGATTGGTCAGTCCCACAACTGTCTCTCCCACTCTCCAACTGTCCTTTTCAGAAGCAAGCCTCCAGGAGAGTTGACACCACTACTCCCACCTTCCTCCTATGCATCCACCAATCTACCTCACATTCTCCTTCCCTGCACCCAGCTCCCCTGGAATGCTACCACCCTGCTCCAGTCAGGAGGCCAGAAGGGTGATGTAGGAAGATTGCAGCACTACCATGGAAGTTCTCGACAGTGCCCCCCCACCCAGGCCCCAGGTTCCCACTGGGCCCTGCTTCTCAATTCAGGAGAGAGAACTGAGAGGTTAAAGCTAGCATTGGTCTTTACCGAATTCAAAAGTATCCCTAGTTTTTAGCTATATCTGAGTTATTGTAATGCTTTTTTTTTTAAATTAAAATTTGTTTAGAGACAGGGTCTTGCTGTGCTTCCCAGGGTGCAGTGCAGTGGCTATCCACAGGCACAATCATAGCCCACTCTCAAACTCCTGGTCTCAAGCAATCTTCCTTCCTCAGCCTCCCAAGTAGCTGAGCTACAAGCACGTATCACTATGCCAGCTATCAGGGCTAGCTTGCTTGCTTTTTTTTTTTTTTTTTGAGACAGAGTCTCAGTCTTCAGCCAGGCTGAAGTGCAATGGCATGATCTCAGCTCACTGCAACCTCCGCCTCCTGGGCTCAAGCAGTCCTCCTGCCTCAGCCTCTGAGTAGCTGGGATTACAGGCGTGCACCACCACGTCCAGCTAATTTTTGCATTTTTAGTAGAGATGGGGTTTCACCGTGTTGGCCAGCCTGGTCTTGAACTCCTGACCTCAGGTAATCCACCCACCTTAGCCTCCCAAATGCTGGGATTACAGGCGTGAGCACCTGGCTTATCAGTGCTTTAAAACACAAACACAGGCCGGGTGCAGTGACTCATGCCTGTAATCTCAGCCCTTTGGGAGGCCAAGGCGGGTGGATCACAAGGCCAAGAGATTGAGACCATCCTGGCCAACATGGTGAAACCCCATCTCTATTAAACATATAAAAATTAGGTAGGCGTGGTGGCAGACACCTGTAGTCCCAGCTACTTGGGAGGCTGAGGCAGGAGAATCGCTTGAACCCTAGAGGCGGAGGTTGCAGTGAGCCAAGATCACGCCATTGCACTCCAGCCTGGGCGACAGAGTGAGATGCCGTCTCAAAAAATAAAAAAATAAAACACACACACACACACACACACACACACACACAGCACCTGTTGTTCCGGCTTGAGAAGTGGATTAGTGCAGTGGTTCTCAGTGTGGTCCCTAGCCACCAGCATCAGCATTACCAGGTCCTGTTTAGAAGTGCAAACCCTTGGCCAGACCTACTGAATCCAAAACTCTGGCAATATGTTCTAACAAGTCCTCTAGGCCATTCGGATGAACACTGAAGTTTGAGAACTACTGGATTTATACATTTACACTCAACTGGGCTGCCAGAGTATATCCAAATTACCTGAGGGGCTGCTTCTAAATTATACCATAGACTGATGTTTTATGTATATGTGCCCCTCCTATGAAAAAAGTGTTACTGAATGGAGAAAAGGTTAAAGTGCTTGAGGCTAGGGGAGTGTGTTTGCTTGGACTGCTTCACAAAATACCATAGAGGAGGTGGCTTAAACAATAAACGTTTACTTCTTGAAGTCCTGGAGGATGAGAAGTCCAAGATCAAAATGCTAGCAGATCTGGTTCTTGGTGACAGTCATCTTCCTGGCTTGTAGGCAGCTGTCTTACTGTCTTATGTCCTCTTGCCAGTCTGCCACCCCTATTAGAGCCCTCTTATCCTCTTATGTCTCTTGCTCCTCCTCTTTCTTTTTTTTTGAGACAGTCTCGCTTTGTCGCCCAGGCTGGAGTGCAGTGGCGCAATCTCAGCTCGTTGCAACCTCCATCTCCTGGGTTCAAGCAATTCTCCTGCCTCAGCCTCTCGAGTAGCTGGGATTACAGGTCCATGCCACCACGCTTGGCTAATTATATTTATTTATTTTTATTTTTTTTTAGTAGAGACGAGATTTCACCATATTGGACAGGCAAATCTCAAACTCCTGACCTCAAGCCATTTGTCCACCTCAGCCTCCCAAAGTGTTGGGATTACAGACGTGAGCCAGTGCCCCTGTCTCTTGCTCTTATAAGGGCACTAACTAAGCCCATCATGGGGGCACACCCTCATGAGTTAATCTAACCCTAATTACCTCCCAAAGACCCCACCTCCTATTAATAATACCGTAACGTTGGAGGTTAGGGTTTAAACATATTAATTTCAGGGTTACATAAACATTCAGATGGTAACAGAAGAAAGAAAACACTTTTCAGATGGATCTTGACTATGCAGTGATGATAAGTTCTAGTCACAAAACATGTCTGCTTGTTTATAGGACTTGGGGGCTCCCTGCCTTCCATTTCTCTTTCTCTTAGTTCTTTGGCAATATGGCGTGAAGATAATCTGGCCCTGTGGTCCGGGGATTTTGATGAAGGTGGGAAAGGTATTTTAAGATCTTGACTGGCAGGGCACAATGGCTCATGCCTGTAATCCAGGCCCTTTGGGATGCTGAGCTTGGTAGGTTGCATGACCCCAGGAGTTCGAGACCAGCCTGAGCAACTTGGCAAAACCCTATCTCTACAAAAACAAAAAATTTATCCCGGCATGGTGATGCACGCCTGTAGTCCCAGCTACTTGGGGGCTGAGATGGGAGGATCACTTGAGCAAGGAAGGCTGAGGCTGCAGTGAGCCATGATGGCACCACTGTACTTCAGCCTAGGTGACACAGCAAGACCCTGTCTATATATAGAAAAAAAAAAAAGGATCTTGACTGTGGTGGTCTCCAAGTAGACCAGTACACTTTTCCAAGAAAGTGATTCTTGAAAATGCCATTTACAGGTCAGTGTTGGAGCACTAATTAAATGCCATGATGTTCCTTTTGCCTCTGATGGCTGTCTGATCTGAGAATAGGGCCGTGGGTGATTTGGTGGTCTCACAGTAGGCCTTTATTGACCTCTTTCCCTCACCCCCTACTGCTCAGTGGCCAGTCTGAGTTTTGCTGTGAATTCCTTTCCTTGTGTCTCTTATGAAGTTTTAGGAAATAAACCCTCTAAGCAGGCCGAGAGCAGTGGCTCACACTTGTAATCCCCGTACTTTGTGAGGTTGAGATGAGAAGATTGCTTGAACCCAGGAGTTCAAGACCAGCCTCGGCAACATAGCAAGACCTTGTCTCTGCTAAAAAGTTTTTTAAAAAATTAGCTGGACCTGGTGGCATGCACCTATTGTCCCAGCTACTTGGGAGGCTGAGGCAGGAGGATCACTTGAGCCCAGGAGTTACTTGGAGGCTGCAGTGAGACCTGATTGTGCTATTGGACTGTATGGACTGGGCAACAGAGCAAGACCCTGTCTCAAAAAAAAATAAGTAAATAAAAATAAACCTCTAAGTAGATTCCTGAACAAGTCACCTCATTTCTGCAGTGAATGAGGACTCTCTGAGGGGTGGACATTTGAGCCAAGACCTGTCTCTGGTTATATAACTTAATGAATAAGGATTGTGCTTGGCACAGATGTGGGAGTTACAGAAGTGGTCAGGTGATAAATATTAACAGTTTGAAGACCAAATGAAGAACCAGTGTTCTAATTCATTTGGACTTTCTGAACACCTTATGTGATTTCTCTGTCCTTCCCATTAAAAACAAGTATTCTGCTACCAGGCCTCTTTTCCCTCCTGCCTGAGAAGCGTAGCTGTGATCACTGGGACCCAGCTGCGATGAAGGCAGTAGTTTCCAGGAGGAAACTACAGTTTGATCTGTGATTTCATATTTCTATGTACAGATAAATACTTTAGTAGGGAATCTTATGTTTGTGTGTTTGTGCGTGTGTGTTTTAAACTTTATCACTTTTAAGCTTTTCTCTGTTCTTGGCTTTTTTTTTCCTTTTTCATTTTCTCCTTTGATGTCTAACTCTGTGTTAGTAGAATACGGAGCACATGGAAACGCCGGTAACTTTACCACACCAGAGCTGGTAAAATGTCTTCAAAAACACTGGAGATGCAACATACACCAGTTTCAGACTAACATCATTTTGGTGAAGATTCTTAGTATCTGCTTTCCTCTCTTGAAAAAGCCTGGCTAACTAGAGGCAGGAAGTGTCTATGTGTGATTAATAAGTTCTTAAATCGTCTCTACCTCTTCTCATTTCCCACTTTATTGCCTTTGGTCTGGAGACAGATTCCTTAATCTGTTTTTGGGGTTCTGTTGGCCTAGGACAGATGTGTAACATTGTTTTTCTTTACAGTTTATGATTTCAATCCTCTGCTTTCCCAGTGCCACTTTGAATTGGCTTCTTTAAAACTCCAACATAAAACCTCAAGTAACCAATATGTGGTCTCATTATGGTATTTTGGGTTAAAATGAAATTAAGATAGCTGAGCTCACCCAGCCAAACACATTCACCAAAGGGAAATTTTGAGGCATCATAGACTGTGAAGGGGGTAGGGAAAAAGAGAATTAAATGTTGGCTAGTTTAGAATGCCAACTGTCCATCCCAACTTGGTTATACTGGCCAGAGATGGCAAAGAATAGAGACAATAAGCTTCTGAAAAGACAACTGCTAACTGGTATGGCCCTGTACACTCCTGGGATAAATCATGCAGCCAGGGTCTCCTGTACATACTTGTATAGTTGTATAGACAGTGGTGTAGATGAGGTTGTGGTGTACCAGCATACTTTTGGAACATTGAAAGGAACTAGAGAATTTGTAGTATTCTGGTTTTCCAGCCAGGGAATTGCTGACCTTAAAACCTGAGGATTTGGATGCATCTATAATCTTTTTTTTTTTTTTTTTTTTGAGATGGAGTCTCATTCTGTTGCCCAGGCTGCAGTGTAGTGGTGCAATCTCAGCTCACCGCAACCTCCGCTTCCTGCGTTCAAGCAATTCTCCTGCCTCAGCCCAGCCTCCCAAGTAGCTGGGACTACAGGCGTGTGTCACCATGCCCGGCTAATTTTTGTCCTTTTAGTAGAGGTGGGGTTTCACTATGTCGGCCAGGCTGGTCTGGAACTCCTGACCTCATGATCCGCCTGCCTCTGCCTCTCAAAGTGCTGGGATGACAGGCATGAGACACCGTACCGCGTCTATAATCTTAATAAGGTTGACTATGCCCTGGGCCGTTCTTTAACTTATTTAATTGTGCCTACTATAGTTCAGAGTGGACTTGGCGGAACCTAGTGAAAGACTGGTATTTTGGGGAAGTAGTCCAAGGCAGCCCTAGAAATTAATGAAATAAAAACTGTGGCATTGCTGCTGCTTCTTGGTATTTTTATCAAAATACAGTACTTGATTGGATTGATGTAGAAGCATGATGATAAACAGAATCCAAGACTGCATGTAAATTAAGTTCCTACAGCTCAGTGATATGTCACAGATATCTTCTTTGGCAGGATAGCAGGATATAGAATTATGTATTAGAGAAATTTAGGATCTTTTTTGTGTAACTGAAAGACCAGCCCAAGTTTGCAGTTGTAGATAAAATGAAAAGAATGGGAGAAATTAGAGAAAGAAAACGAGGCTTTGAAGTGTTGTGGCTAGGGGCAGTTTTTACCTTTATTTACTTTGTTTGTATTCAGCACTTACCTGCAAATCAGTTTAACATGGAAGAGGGAGGAGTATTTTAGAAACTAGATCAGAAGATGCATATAGAACAAAAGTTGGAATGTGCACTCCTGGGTAAAGCTCTGTAAGATTACTCTTGCCCCTCCATGTATTCCTTAAGTGTACCATATCACTTAATGGTAGGTAATAAGTAAGGCAGAAAACATCAAAAGGACAGCAATATTTAGTTGGGCATGTGGTCCATCCGTGCCAAGGTCCTTTTCCTAGTAGAAGCACCAGAGGATGGTCTGTGGGAGGAAGTACCTTTATCTGATTTCGATCTTTATCACCTCACATGGGGAACAAGTTTCTAATTTTTGAGCATATACTGGGATGCAGTATACCAATGTGTCTTTGCGTACCATCAAGATTTCCTAGACTTTGATGATATTTTCCATTTCTCAGGAATTTTTAGGATAAGAGCTTTTTAAAGTTCACTTAATTGCGCAGTCCTGTTGTTGAAATGTTGTTTAATCTAAAGCATAAAATCTGCTGGTGACAGTGGCACACGCCTCTAATCTCAGCTGCTCCAGAGGCTGAGGCAGGAAGATCACATGAGCCTCGGAGTTCCAGGCCAGCCTGGGCAATGTAGGGAGACCCGTCTTTTAAAAAACCGTAAAATGGTTGGGCCTTGCCAATGTAAGAAGTCATATGGCAGAGATCTTTTTTGAAAAACCTTTGAGTATCAGGCTGGGCGCGGTGACTCACGCCTATAACCCCAGTACTTGGGGAGACTTAGGTGGGCAGATCATGAGGTCAGGAGTTTGAGACCAGCCTGACCAACGTGGTGAAACCCTATCTCTACTAAAAATACAGAAATTAGCCGGGAGTGGTGGCGCGTGCCTGTAATCCCAGCTACTCAGGAGGCTGAGGCAGGAGAATCGCTTGAACCTGGGAGGCAAAGGTTGCAGTGAGCCGAGATCGTGCCACTGCACTCCAACCTGGGTGACAGAGTGAGACTCCGTCTCAAAAAAAAAAAAACAGAAAAAAACCTGCGAGTATCTGCCACAAGCTAGTTGCTTACATTAATGCAAAAACACTTATTGAGCTTCTACAGTGGATCAGGTAGTATGTTATGAACATAGGATTCATAATTCCTGCCTCCATGGAGTACTTTCTAGTGGGGAAAAATATGTCAGCAGATAAGTACAAATAACTATATAGTTACAGTTGTAATAAATGCATTGGAGAACAACACAACTGTTTTTTTAAAATTTTTACTTACACTCACCTTGTCTGATGGGTGGCTTTGTACTCTTGAGCTTGTACTCTTGAGCTCTTAGGATGGGTGCTGGTCATTTCTGAGTCCCTTTCCCTCTAGGGTCAAGTTTTATAGGAAGTTATCCGTTGAGGCGTACTGGGTTAGAGTCCATTGTTCCTCAGCAAGGCTCTTCTGTATTTTTTTGTTTTTGTTTTTGTTTTTGGTGAGGGGGAGATGGAGTCTCACTCTGTCACCCAGGGTGAGGTGCATTTGTGATCTCAGCTCACTGCAACCACTGCCTCCCAGGTTCAAACCATTCTCTTGCCTCAGCCTCCTGAGTAGCTGAGATTATAGGCGTGCGCCACCACACCTAACTAATTTTTGTATTTTTAGTAGAGACGGGATTTTCCCATGTTGGCCAGGCTGGTCTCGAACTCCTGACCTCAGGTGATCTGCTTGCCTGGCCCTCCCAAAGTGCTGAGATTACAGGGTGAGCCACTGTGCCCAGCCAGCAAGGCTCTTCTTTTCGTGGTGCTATATTGCAGGACATTGGCATCTTACTCCCCAGATAATAAATGCCAGTAGCACTATAGAGTTGCTGTGACAACCAGAAAAGGCACTTTCATGCATTTATTTCCAAACACTTCTCAGTGGTTGGTATTGCCCCGGTTGAATACTACTGGCTGTACTGTCAGGATTCTTGGAAGGAG
The DNA here is from genome assembly GCF_009764315.1 of Trachypithecus francoisi. Lineage (NCBI taxonomy): Eukaryota > Metazoa > Chordata > Mammalia > Primates > Cercopithecidae > Trachypithecus > Trachypithecus francoisi. The sequence continues at coordinate 98,148,187 of NW_022681457.1, read as the reverse complement.
CTTTGAACAAAATCCTCTGGGAGAACAGACTGAAAGTAGGTGGTGCTTGAAACTTGGACTGGCCAACCCTTTTGGTGTCTGACTTGTGTGTTCATGTTTTTTAAGTAGGTATTTTGAAACTGCTCTCAACCCCATTTTGCCATTTCTCCTATTGAGGGTGAAGAGAGAGAAGTAATATCCATTGTGTGTGCACTTTATGAACTGGCACTGTAACAAGCATTTCACATACTTATCATTTGAACTGTTTTGTATCTTTGTTAAACAGTTTTTAATCCCTGTTTACAGATGGTTCTGGTGCCAAGAGATGAAGTGACTTGCTCAAAGTGGTGTGAAACTATACTTTTTTTTTCTTTTTAAAAAAGTAACAACCTAAATTTATTTGATTGTCAGTTAACCTCCAGTTGATGACTTTGGGCTTCTGGTCTTAAGTGTATGGGACAGACCTTAATTGTTAGCACTTGTGTAGGATTATGATAGCTGACATTCTGGGTGCTAGAGGATACAGCAGTGAATTAAACACACACAGGACACATAGATTAAACAAGATAAATAAGTGAACCATATAGTATGTTAGTGATACATGCTTGGGAGAAAAAGTTAATCAGGGACCAAGTATAGGAATGTGCAGGGTTAAAATCTTAGATGAGTTCACCAGGGAAGGCCACACTCAAGTGATGTTTGACATAAAAGTGAGCTATACTAATATCTGGGTGAAGAAAGTATTCCAAGTGGAAGGATCTGTGAGTACAAAGGCTTTGAGGCTAGAGGATGCCCAGCTGATTTGAGGAACATTTTTTTTTTTTCCTGAGACAGAGTTTGCTCTGTTGCTCAGGTTGGAGTGCAGTGGCACAATCTTGAACTCAGCGCAACCTCCGCCTCCCAGGTTCAAGCAATTCTCCTGCCTCAGCCTCCCAAGTAGCTGGGATTACAGGCATGCACCACCACGCCTGGCTAACTTTTATATTTTTAGTAGAGACGGGGTTTCTCCATGTTGGCCAGGCTGGTCTCAAACTCCTGACCTCAGGTGATCCGCCTGCCTCCGCCTCCCAAAGTGTTGGGATTACAGGCGTGAGCCACTGCAGTTGACTGTTTTTTTTGTTGTTGTTGTTCTTTATTACTTTATTTGACCCTGAAGTGTGGTACTACTATCTGTTCTGTTGATAAGGAAACTGAGAGACAAAGGTTGAAGGCACTGTAGGGGCAGAGCTCTTAAGCCACTGCGTAGAACTGGCCATGTACAGTAGTCCTCCTTTATCTGTGTGGGGATATCTTCCAAGACCCCCAGTGGATGCCTGAGAGTACCAGACCCTGTATGTGCAGATGCCCATCAGTATCCGTAGGGGGTTGGTTCCAGGACCCCCTGAGGATACTGAAATCTGGGGAATATATAAAATCGCATGACATTTGCATATAAACTATTAATTCGTACATTCTCCTGTATATGTTAAATCATTTCTAGATTACTTATAATACCTCATACAATGTAGATATTATGTAAGTAGTTGTTATGCTATATTGTTTAGGGAATAATGACAAGAAAAAAAGTGTACACATTCAGTACAGGCACAACCATCATAGGCCTAATTACATTTTTGATCTGAGGCTGGCTGAATCCGTAGATGCAGAACCCATGGATACAAAGGTTTGATTGTACTTTTGTTTTTTCCTGTACATGCATACCTATGATAAAGTTTGATGTATTAAGCGCAGTAAGAGATTAACAATAACTAATGATAAAATACAACAATTATGTGATTGTGGTCTCTCTCTTTCAAAATATCTTATTGTATGTAATGTTTTCAGATTGTGGTTGACTGTGGGTAACCAAAACCTTGGAAAGCAAAATCAAGGATAATGGGGGGACTCCTGTAGATCCAGAGCATTTCGGTTCAGCATTAAAGCGGATAGGAATTGCCAGGCCACTAGAGTTTCACTTTTTCTTCTACATTCCCCTTTCCTTTCCTGCTTTTGAGCATAGGGGAGCATGTTTGTTTTGTACACATATCTTTCTCTCTGCCTACCTGAAATTTATATTCTAGTCAAGGATACAGATAGCAAACAAGATAAATAAGTAAAGCATTAGTATGGTAGTGATACTTGCCCAGGTGAACCAGACAATCTGAGACTGAGTATAGAAATTTGGGAAAGCTTGATTTTGACTGAAAGTGCTGCTCATTTGGGAATCTGAGGTGCATTTCTGGCTTTTCTCTGCTGGCCAGGCACTGCCCTCTTCAGACCATTGTTTGGCTAAGGAAAATGAATGTACATCTGAATTCTAGAGATACTCTGCTGGAGATGGATTGGCACTATAACAAGCATTTCACATACTTACCATTTGAACTGTCTCATATTTTTGTTAAAGTTTTTAATCCCTGTTTACAGATAGTTCTGGTGCCAAGGAATGAAGTGACTTGCTCAAAGTAGTGTGAAGCTCTATACTTTTTTTTTCTTTTTAAAAAGGTACAACTGGGCTGGGAGTGGTGGCTCACACCTGTAATCCTGGCTCTTTGGGAAGCTGAGGCAGGTGGATCATGAGGTCAGGTGTTTGAGACCAGCCTGACCAACATAGTGAAAACCCGTCTCTACTAAAAATACAAATATTAGCTGGGCGTGGTGGCACGCGCCTGTAATCCCAGCTACTCAGGAGGTTGAGGTAGGAGAATTGCTTGAACCTGGGAGGCAGAAGTTGCAGTGAGCTGAGGTCACGCACTGCACTCCAGCCTGGTGACAATGAGACTCCGTCTCAAAAAACAAAAGTACAACTTTCCAGCTTGGCCAACATGATGAAATCCTGTCTTCACCAAAAATACAAAAATTAGCTGGACGTGGTGGCACAGGCCTATAATCCCAGCTACTAGGGTGACCGTGGCAGGAGAATCACTTGAACCAGGTGGAGGTTGCAGTGAGCTGAAATGGCATCACTGTACTCCAGCATGGGTGATAGAGCAAACAAGACTCTGTCTCAAAAAAAAAAAAAAAAAAAAAAATCTTAATTTATTTGATTGTCAGTTAACCTTTGGCCCTGTAGCCCAAATGCTCCCAGACTGGGCACGAGAATCTCTTAAGATTAAAAATACAGATTCCTGGCCGGGCACAGTGGCTCATGCCTATAATCCCAGCACTTTGGGAGGCTGAAGCTGGCAGATCACTTGAGCTTAGGAGTTCAAGAACAGCCTGCGAACACGGTGAAACCCCATCTCTACAAAAACTGGGTATGATGGCATGTGTTTATAGTCCCAGTTGCTCAGGAGGCTGAGGTGGGAGGATCACTTGAACCCAGGATAGGAGGTTGAGCCTGCAGTGGGCCATGATTGCATCACTGCACTCCAGCTAGGTTGATAGATTGAGACACCCTGTCTCAAAAAAAAAAAAAAGATTCCTGGCCTGGCCCCCATCCCAGACCTGCTAATTAAGAATCTGGAGGGTAGAATTGGATTGAGGAGCTGAGGAGGTTGAGGTTCAACCTGGTTGATCATCTTGACCACTCCCTCAGGAAGTTGGTTTGAGAACTGGCATTGGACCCCAGATGTGCTTACTGCCTCTCAGCTTATCTGCTCTTTGCACCTGGTTGTACTGCTGTCTTTTGAGATAAAAAGTTGTAAAGAAGGGGACGTTTAATTTTATTTTTATTTATTTATTTATTTATTTATTTATTTATTTATTTATTTATTTTTTTGAGACGGAGTCTCACTCTGTCGCCGGGGCTGGAGTGCAGTGGCCGGATCTCAGCTCACTGCAAGCTCTGCCTCCCGGGTTCACGCCATTCTCCTGCCTCAGCCTCCCGAGTAGCTGGGACTACAGGCGCCCGCCAGCTCGCCCGGCTAGTTTTTTGTATTTTTTAGTAGAGACGGGGTTTCACCGTGTTAGTCAGGATGGTCTCGATCTCCTGACCTCGTGATCCGCCCGTCTCGGCCTCCCAAAGTGCTGGGATTACAGGCTTGAGCCACCGCGCCCGGCCTAGTTTTTTTTTTTGTATTTTTTAGTAGAGACGGGGTTTCACAGTGTTAGCCAGGATGGTCTCGATCTCCTGACCTCGTGATCCGCCCGTCTCAGCCTCCCAAAGTGCTGGGATTACAGGCTTGAGCCACCACACCCGGCCGTTAATTTTATGAGATGACATTTTTGTTCTTGTTTGATAGTTTTCTTGGGGCCTTATTGTTGTTTTTATAACTCTGGTTTGTTTTTGTTTTTGTTTTTTGAGACAGAGTCTTACTCTGTCTCCCAGGCTGGAGTGCAGTGGCATGATCTTGGCTTACTGAGACCTCCGCCTCCCAGGTTCAAGCGATTCTCCTGCCTCAGCCTCCTAAGTAGCTGGGACTATAAGGCGCGTGCCACCACGTCCAGTTAATACTTGTATTTTTAGTAGAGACCAGGTTTCACCATATTGGCCAGGCTGGTCTCGAACTCCTGACCTCATGATCCTCTGTCCTCAGCCTCCCAAAGATTACAGGTGTGAGCCACTGTGCCTGGCCTAACCCTGGGTTTTAAGCAGTACCTGAAAGGATTTTTTTTCCAGAGAAGTTACTTGGTTTCTTTAGTGGCTTCTGTAATTTGTTTGAAATAGGGAGAAATTGGTTAGTTAAGTTTGGTCTTAGAAAAAAGTGATCTTCATTTTAGGAAGAGCGTTTTCTCTGGAAATGATGATAGCTACCTGTTCTGGAAAAGGTGGCTAATGAAAGTGCTCTGGATGAAGAGAGAAGTATTTACCATTTGTTGGAATTCATTAGTTTGATGCTCTAGCGGCTTTATTTTAAGGGCTCTTTCTGGCACCAAAGAAGTGAAGAAGTATCAGTCACCTGGTTGTGGTTTTTCTGGCATGCCTCTTTTTGGTAGACAGCTGTGAGGTGGTTATGGTTGGTTCTCATAATCTGATGGAGATTTGCTATATGATTCAGTGACTCCCTTTTGGTGTCCTTTTTCTAACCTTAGTAAGTTTTCTCTTATCTTCTGGTCTGGAAGGATAGAGATGGTAGCCTATATATCGCTAAGCCCAGAAGATAATGAGGCCTTTGTCTTGTTTTACATCACGTTCTAGATGTTCTTGGTTTGACATCTGGTCGCAAGCCCCTTCCTGGAGGTTTGATCAGGCTAGTGCTTCAGGGGATATCATTGGAATGGGCTACATCTGCAAAGGGGAATGTGTCTGATCTTCTAGAATGGTTTCTGTAAGCAGAATGAGGTAGATAGAAATTTTCACTGATTTTTTGTGGTGGTTTTTTGTTTTTTTTGTTTTTGTTTTTGAAATAGAGCCTTGCTCTGTTACCCAGGCTGGAGTGCAGTGGTGGGATCTCGGCTAACTACAGCCTCTGCCTCCCAGGTTCAAGCGATTCTCCTGCGTCAGCCTCTTGAGTAGCTGGGATTATAGGCATGTGCCACCATGCTGGGCTAATTTTTGTACTTTTAGTAGAGACGGGGTTTCGCCATGTTGGCCAGCCTGGTCTCAAACTCCTGACCTCAGGCGATCTGCCCCCTTGGCCACCCAAAGTGTTGGGATTACATGTGTGAGTCACTGCGCTTGGCCGATTTTTATTCCACTTGGAAATTTATGGAAGCTTGAAAGAATTTTTAAAAAACAAAACTTTTTTGGGGAGTGGTAGTTCAAACTAGTTGTTGATGATTCCTCTCTCACCAAAGGCAGATGGTCAGTTTGTTTAGAACTTGAATGAACTAGAATGAATTGTGAAGTAGAAAACTGAGGTATGGTTCCTAGGTTATGAATGAAGAGAATCCTAGACTGAGTGGGTTTGATTCCCTGCATCAGGTGTGGGTATAATCTGATGAGATTTTTTTATTTTCCTATCATCAGCTTGGCTTCAGGAGATCTTTAGTGTTGTCTCTGTTGAAGCCATATAGGAGGTTAGAAATCTCTTATTGTCCTAGGTCATATAAACAGTCATATTTCCCCACTATTTAAAACAAGATGAAGGTAGTCTCCTTATTTTAGGAGGCAGGGTCTTGGGGTGAAACTAAGACAAACAGGTTTCTGGACAGTTTCTCCTCATTTGGGGGCTCGGGGTTCTTGACTAGTCTTCAAAGAAGGCCTGAAGTACTAGGTGATAGAGAAAAGACAGGATAAGGGGCATTAGATACAGATATCTGTGGCTGGTGAGAGAAGGGACAATGAGAATGATTTATGCTGGTCATTTTATGTGCCAGGGTACATAGGGTGTTTTTTTTTTTTTTTTTTGGTGGAAGCCTAGTCTGTCCTGAGATATTACTCCTGAGATCTAAGTGAGCCACGTGCAGCTGGCAGGAAGCTGAAAGCTGTTGGTTGGGAGAGGCCTTAATTTTTACACATGTCCCTGCCTGGAATGCCCTATCACAGGGGAGGGTCCCTTGCTGGAACTGGATCAACAGCTGCCGCCTGTCCCTGGAATCACAGGAAGCGGAGGACGGGGTGCCTTTGTATAGGGAGCTCTGAAGCCAGACAATAGTTTGTGCTGGCGGGGCCATGTGGCGAGTCATGTGACCTGGGGCTGTTTTCTGCTGGGGTCCTTACCCATCTGTTCTCTCGGCTCTTTCTGGGTTATCAGGCGCCAGTCCAAGTCCTCCCAGGCAGCCAGCTTCATGGCCAGAGATTACGAGCACTAACCTTCCTGGCAGGGGCGGTGTGGCTTCGAGTTTATGCAGATTAGCCATGTGTTTCTCACTTCAAGGCGTTCCACAGGAAAAGCCTTTTCCTGTGTTTGGCTCTCAGTGGGCGGTTCCCAGCTTACTGTACTGGGACTCAGCAAGCAGCAGGCATGCACCAGAGGGATCACAGTACACTGGCCCCCCTCTCCATTCCACCTCCAATGCTACGTCACCACAACACAACCACTCGCGCTCTCATACTGTTGGTGTCATTCATTCGGTGCCAAGATTGCTTTAAAAAATTCCCTTGGCCCCAGTTCAAACAGGAGTACAGCTGGGATGTGTTAGATTTTAGGCAGTCTGCCCTCAATTTGAGATGAGTTATAAATAGCAGTGCCGACTTCCTTAACTACCGCTCTCTGAGGTAAAATGCAGGTTAATTACTGTGGGAATCAATTAGGGGGGTTCTTTTGGTTAAAGAGCCAGGGATGCATTTTTTTATTGTTATTATTAAAAGTCATATAACAGATCTAGCCAGGAATAAATTGAAAGCACAAGGAGTAATAATATTTAAATATCCAAAAGTCAAGGTTATAGCTCTAGGTTTACACTGGACCCAATAGTTAGCATTTAGGATGACAAAATGAGTGGTGGTCAAGACTTCTCTCTGATGGACACCTTTTGGCAGCCCCTGGCCCAACCCTCTCTGTTCTTATTTTTGCTAGCCCTTGGCACTGTTGAGTACTAAATTTAGCTCCTTAGGGTTGCTGCCTGGTCACTTCTTTCTATATCCTTGGATTGGAACTGGAGGTTTCCTCAGTTGTACTTTTATTTAAATAAAATTATGAAGTTTCTCTTTCCTGGTGCCATTGCCACGTGGTGTGATACATTTTTGTAAATGGTGTATCTCTGCTTAGAAGTTTTGAGTTCTTGGCTCTGTCTTCTCTGGTCTCTCCTCGGTCATGGTCAGATGGAGAATTTGAAGCGTATTTTAATCTGTGAATTACACAAAGTGGTTACTTTGGGTTATAAGACATTTAGCCCAGGTCCACCTTAAAAGTCTAGTCTGTTAATTTCAGCAGTTTTTGAGGGTCATTTTGGTTTTCCTTGATGCAATAAGAAGTTGTAAGAGGTTCCAGTAGCCTATTAGTCTGGAGGGTCTTGTAATTCTGTTGGCTTGGAGCAGGGGAACTCCCTATGTAAGGGGTCTGTCTGCTAGCTGTTTGTTCTCAATATATTCAGAAGGACAAGCTGCTAGGTGTCCTTGCCTTTGATGCCCCTAAACTGCATCTTTTGGTACATTTCATTTGGCAGGCAGTTTATAACATGGCCATTGATCTGGAAGGAGATAAGTGGTGAATGGAGATGAGGAGTTTTCTTATGGCTCTTTCCTCCTTTTTTATTTTTATTTTTATGAATTCAGGAGAGTGTATAGCAGGGGGCCTGACTTTGCTGATCAAGGGGCAGCATTTTCCTCTCAATTATGTGTTTCTGTGGCAGAGCCTTTGCTTTTGAAGTGTAATCACAGTAATCTACTCCTGTGGTTTCCCATTGAAAGGATTTCCTCTGTCTTTCCCAGAGTGGAATCTCTCTGGCTTTTTGCAGCTAGGGTTTGGTGTTTCCATCCCCTGCCTTGTGCCTGCAGACTGCTGATACTGGCTTTTGTATCTTGCATCTAGGGATTTTTCTGGTGTGAAATTGCTGCTTTCCAATAAAACTGATCAGTGAAGATTTAAGGCCCCTTCTCTGTTACGAGAGATTGGGAGATGGCATTTCATCTATAACTGCAAATCACAAATCTTTCACGATGGTTTTAAATGTCATAAGTGTGAGTTAGGTCCCTGCCGACCTCCCCTTCTGATTCAAGCAGATGTCTAACTTTTACATGAGACCAGAATAATCTGATTGTTTGAACTGAATATATATTTAGTTTGCGAAATAAGCTACATATTCTGTTGATCATAAGCCTTTTGTGATGGGAGGGAGTCAGAGATCTAATGACCAGAAAAAGGAAGCATACTGATTTTATTTTTAGAATAAAAATTTCTTTGATGTATATTTATTTTTTGGTCTACAAAGATTTCCTAAAGTTGAGGTGGGACATTCCTTGAACCCTTTATAGCCCTCATGTAAACAGCTGTACTCAATTGGGAGTGCAGGCCTCTGTGTAAGAGAGGAAAACGTGACTTGTCCTTAGCCTTTTGTTTTTAAGCAGTGTATATGAGGATGCCCCTGCAATTCTGAAATTCTCCCTGGTATCAACTTTTTTTTTTGAGACAGAGTCCCGCTCTGTTGCCCAGGCTGTAGTGCAGTGGCATGATCTCCGCTTGCTGCAGCTTCTGCCTCCTGGGTTTAGGTGGTTCACCTGCCTCAGCCTGCTGAGTAGCTGGGATTAACAGGCGTGTGCCACCACGCCCAGCTAATTTTTGTATTTTAGTAGAGACGGGGTTTCACCATGTTGGCCAGGGTGGTCTGGAACTCCTGACCTCAAGTGATTCACCCACCTCAGTGCTGCGAATACAGGCCTGAGTCACCGCGCCTGGCCTTGTAGGTTTTTTGTTTGTTTGTTTGTTTTTGAGACAGTCTTGCTCTGCTGCCCAGGCTGGAGTGCAGTGGTGCAATCTCAGCTCGCTTCAGTTCTCCGCCTCCCAGGTTCAAGTGATTCTCATACCTCAGCCTCCCGAGTAGCTGAGACTACAGGCATGCGCCGCCACACCCAGCTACTTTTTGTGTTTTTAGTAGAGGTGAGGTTTCACTATGTTAGCCAGGTTTGTCTCCCAACTCCTAGCCTCAAGTGATCCACCTGCCTTGGTCTCCCAAAGTGCTGGGATTACAGATGTGAGACACTGCGCCCAGCCAGGTTACTCTTAAAGTGTGCCTGTTCTCCCTTGAGTATTGTTATCCTTCTGTCTCCTCTTTCACTTCAGTCCAGCTTTTTTTCTACCTTCAAAGTCATAACCTGTGTTAGAGTTAGATTTAGGGTATGACCCTGGCTTTATGGCTAGATAGTTTGATTTGGGCTTTGTCCCCATAGCGTCTCCTACCCTTTTTTGGAAGAGGACAGCGTTGCACATTGAACAGTCACTGAGCCCAAGCTCTGTACTTTGGTATTTGGGAGAGCTTTGAAGATAAAACACCTGATCTCTGGCTTCCCAGAAGCTAGTCTTAAGAAATGCAATCAGTTAGTTGGAATAGTTAGCTGCAACTAAGGGTTAAATCTTAGGATGCTAACTGGATTTACAATAGGGCATTTAGAAATGTGAGAGACCAAAGTGTGCTGAAGTGGCTTCATTTTGAAAGGTCAAATTTCTGTTACTAGAAGCCACTGTGGACAGGAGGGCAGGGCAGGATGCCATTGCATAGAGCTGGGTGTGGACAGTATGTGGGGAATCTTGGAGTGAGACTGAAAAAATGTGGAAAACCGGGTCACATTGTAGAGGGCTTTAGAGTCAGGTAGAAGCACTGTTTTATCATTACTGATAATCGCTACCATTTATTGGACATTTAAATACCAGGTACTGTGTGAAGTATGTTATGTGCATTTAAAGAACTGATGTGTTCAAGGTAGGATGGTGAGAGAGGTAGGATTTGAACCCAAGTCTATCAAATTACTATACTGTGCTCTATGTAATAATACTGTGCAGGATTTAGTAGTTAGGAAGTTTGAAACTATTATTGACCAGGGAGTGGTGGAAGTGATTTGGGAACAGCATTGTCCTAGAACTGCTCTAACATAATAAGCCACTAGCCACATGTAGTTATGTGAATTTAAATTAATTAAATGTAAATAAAAATAAAAATTTAGTTCCTGAGTCATATTTGATAATTTAAGTGTTTAATAGTTATCCATCACAGAAAATGTTATTGGCCAGTGCTTCTCTAGATGACTGGTTCTTAGCTAATAGTATATACCAGACTCATTCGAAGATCTTTAAGGAGGTTGGAGAAGAGCACAAGCCCTTCCAGACCCAGTAAATTGGAATCTCTAGAAAGAGGCCTAGCCATTTATGAAGCTTCACAGAAAATTCTAATCTGCATCCCTGGTTAATAGCTACTGCTCTAAAAGCTCTATAGTAACCATGGTAATGACTGCCCCTCATGTTGTGGGGAGACCTAGACTGACAGAGATACCCAGAGCAGGCTCATCTCTTTGTTCAACAAAATAGTCTCTGCAGTTGGAGGCCGCATGGACAGCAGCTGCAGTCTGGGATGAGATGAGGACCTCAGTGTGATATGTGGCATGATATGGCCATGTAAGCCCCCAAGCTCTTTACAGGAGAGAATGGTGATGTTTTGGCTCCATTGCCAGGTGTATTGGGGAGGACCATATGCTATTTCTTAATTGTTGTTAAATTTGAACTTCCTAAGTAACTCTAAAATCCATGTAGCTCTGCAATTATGATTGGGAATGTTATTGGAGCTTCTAATATGGATGAAAGACGGGCAAAAATTGTTTAGTTAGGATTGTGGGAAACAGTACTTTAATAATATGGACATGTAGGGTTGTTGGAAACAGTACTTTAATAATATTGACATGTAGTAGTGATTTGGGACACAGTTTTAGTGTGATTTTATACAGTTCAGAAACATGGGAGAGGAGTATTCCCATCATCACTCACCAGGTTAGTTGAGATTTCAGATACAGCCTAAGAAATAACTGCTTCTCTTTTTTCCTTTTGATATTAAGAAGAACAGCCTCTGTGGCTTATTGTCTTACCTGTTTTCTTTCATGAAAGCTCACTTCCTCTACTATAAAACACTTAATAGCATTATTAAAAAATAAATACAGAGAACCAATTGTTTGGATGTCCCCTTCCTTTATTTTGGAGGTTTTGTTGTTGTTTAAGGTCTTAATATCTTAAATTATAGAATAGCTTATTAATTTTGAATAATAGAACTGGAAGGAACCCTAGGGATAACCTAGACCAGTCCTTGGAGGTGGGTTCTAGCGGTCTGTTTTAACAAGCCTTTCAAGTGATTCTGATGCATGCTAAAATCAGTGAACCACTGAACTCCTTCATTTGACAGTTAATGATAGGCCTAGATTATCAGTATCTACTTTACAACCCCAATGTAAGAGCCAGTTTTTAAGTTTTATATCAGACTCATGCCTACTCGGCATCTTGTGTGTATCTAAAAGATGCTTAGAGAAACTTCCCCCTCCCTCCACACCACTAATAGATATAGGTAGATACTTCTGGAAGGGGAAAGTGTGCTCTGGAGCGCCAGTAGGATAAAGCCATATCAAAAAGTGAATGAGCTGATTGAACCTGTTGCTCCACAAAGAGCTGGAAGGAAAGCAACATCCATGATAGTCTACCATTGAATCTTCTTGTCTCTCAGAGAAACAAAAGTTCTGTCCTCCTTATATCTTCAAACTCTTGAATATTAAAGGAAATGAGCTTTTCAGTTGAGATACACAAGGCTCTTAATTCAGAGTTACCGTTCCCTCAACTGTCACTTAGCTTCTTTGCTTATTTGGAAGAAAGCATAAATTTAACTGTGCCGTAGTGCAGATAGGCTATAGGTGTTTAAGGGGAGTTTTCACTATTGGAAAAATAGAAACATCTAGATGTTTGTGTATATGAATTTCCCGTCATAGTATTGAAGCATCAATTTTGGTGTTTAACAAGGTGATGGCAGTGCATAACAGCACCGTCCTCTACCAACTGAAGGGCCTTTGTTTACACCTGGCCTGTCCCTTGGATCTCAAGCAATACCACAGTTACAAAGTAGGTTTTAGCTTACAAGATGTTTTCACAAATAGGTGGTATTTTCATTTTTCAAATGACAAAATTAGGGTTCTGAGGCGGGGCAGTTGACTTAAAGGTTACTAGGTTAGTCTCATTGCTCTTTCAAAGTAACTGGATTTCTTTGTAGCATACAGACTGAAAAAACCTGTATACTTGGGTTGTATATTCAGTGGCCAGAGACCATCAAAGCTCAGGTTAATGAAATGCTTTTTATTTTGTAGCCATCCAGTCCAATGGATCAGATGGGCAAGATGAGACCTCAGCCATATGGCGGGACTAACCCATACTCGCAGCAACAGGGACCTCCGTCAGGACCGCAGCAAGGACATGGGTACCCAGGGCAGCCATATGGGTCCCAGACCCCGCAGCGGTACCCGATGACCATGCAGGGCCGGGCACAGAGTGCCATGGGCGGCCTCTCTTATACACAGCAGGTAGATGGTGATTCTGATTACCTTGACCGTTGTTGCTGTCCAAAACCTGATCTGTGAGCTATAGAATCAGAATGTATCCTTGGCTTCCAAGCCTCTTGACAAGACTGTAGACCTGTTGGCTCAGTTAATTGCAGAGTGCTACTAGCAAAGCCAAAACTATAGGCACCGTCCCATGTGTGTTCCAAGGAAAACTACTCCCTGGTCACAGGTACATATCTCTTTTTCTCTTGACCTGACAGGCCAGCTTACACCTAGTGAGTGGTGATCTCTGAATGAGGTGGGATGAAAGGCAGTGGCTGAACACCTAGGCACTGCTACTACTAAGAAAACCATTCATATCATGTGCCCTGGGGACAGAAAAGGCCCTTTATGCTTCTGAATGCCTTTACCATATCTGCCATCTGGTTCAAAATGAATGTTACTGGGAATAGAAGAAAAGGGGAAGATTGAACAGAAAAGATGTTAACAGCATTGTTACAAATGTTAAGATTTCCCTTATCCATCTCCTTTTGTTGAACCATTCACATCATTATCTCTTTATTGTCATTTTTTTGTTGACAAAGTTTTCTATCACTTATATTTGATACTCATACTGAAAATAGGGAGAGAATATAAAACAAATTTTACTTCTAAGACTTTAAAGCAAAGTATGCCTTTAATATAGAAAATTGTCTCTTTTTTTCAATAGAGGAAAGATGAGGTAATTTATTTATTTATTTACTTATTTTATTTTATTTTTTTGCCTGCTTACTAAATATATACCCAGTGACTAAAATAGTGCCTGGTACAAGTAATCGAGTAGGCTCTCAAATATTTTTTTTGAATGAAAACTAAATTAAAGAACCAAAGTAGCTAGTGATTTGCACACTGTCTGAATTACTAAACCATAGGTTTTCAGTTGGCTGAGCCAGGCTGCTATTGACTATTCATTGTGGTTAGGGTACAGATTCCTAACACTTATAAAAACATTCTAGGCCGTGATAAAAAGAGTAGGCTCATTGGTAGAAACAGCTGCTCTTAAACTCATGTTAGTTGCCTCAATAGTAAATAGTGTAAATTTTCAGTGGATAAATGTCCACTTGTAAACAAACCACCTAAAAACCCAGCTTGGCCGTCCTTCCTGGCTCAGTTTAGGCAGGGATGAGAGAAAAACCCTGGGCCTCCTAAGTATGAGGCCTTGCATGCTTGCTTTCTATACTCATCCTCAGTGCATAGCTTCTGACAAAACACTTCATCTTTCCTCATTCAGGAGAGTCAGTGCTAAAAGTATATTTTCGTTTCCTACAGATTCCTCCTTATGGACAACAAGGCCCCAGCGGGTATGGTCAACAGGGCCAGACTCCATATTACAACCAGCAAAGTCCTCACCCTCAGCAGCAGCAGCCACCCTACTCCCAGCAACCACCGTCCCAGACCCCTCATGCCCAACCTTCGTATCAGCAGCAGCCACAGTCTCAGCCACCACAGCTCCAGTCCTCTCAGACTCCATACTCCCAGCAGCCATCCCAACCTCCACATCAGCAGTCCCCGACTCCATACCCCTCCCAGCAGTCCACGACACAGCAGCACCCCCAGAGCCAGCCCTCCTACTCACAGCCACAGGCTCAGTCTCCCTACCAGCAGCAGCAACCTCAGCAGCCAGCACCCTCGACGCTCTCCCAGCAGGCTGCGTATCCTCAGCCCCAGTCTCAGCAGTCCCAGCAAACTGCCTATTCCCAACAGCGCTTCCCTCCACCGCAGGTAAGATATCCTTGCCCTCCTGCCTTTCCCTGTGTGTGACCACAGACAGCTTGGGGGTTAGTGTCATGAGAACTTTACTGTACAGAGTGGTTCTCTAATGTGCGCTTAAAGACCAATTAAACTCTGGGTAAACATGATAACTGGATTGATTGAACTAATAAAGGCATAACCTCCTTAACTACATAAAGATCTATAGCTCTCCTTAATGATGAAGAAATAGGGCAATGGAAAGTTGTATAGATGGATAAGAAATTCAAGATAATGGGACTGAGTTTTTTTTTTTTTTTTTTGGTAAATCAGCATCAGAACTTGAGCATCCAAGTGAGTTGGTCTTTTTTCAAAACAGTCACTTTGAGAGGTGGTACTGTACATTCACTCCAACTGCCATTCCATTCTGCTGTCACTCAAAATATTTGGATCCCTTCATTTGGAATTGCCACCAGAGCTGATACCACATTCTTTTTTTTTTTTTTTTTGAGGCGGAGTCTCACTCTGTCGCCTGTGCTGGAGTGCAGTGGCCGGATCTCAGCTCACTGCAAGCTCCGCCTCCCGGATTTATGCCATTCTCCTGTCTCAGCCTCCCGAGTAGCTGGGACTACAGGCGCCTGCCACCTCGCCTGGCTAGTTTTTTTTGTATTTTTAGTAGAGATGAGGTTTCACCGTGTTAGCCAGGATGGTCTCCATCTCCTGACCTTGTGATCCGCCCGTCTCGGCCTCCCAAAGTGCTGGGATTACAGGCTTCAGCCACCGCGCCCGGCCTATACCACATTCTTTAGAATACTCTCAGTGGTGGTAAATGTTATTTTTTGTGGGTGGATTTTGTTTAGGGAAATCGCAAAAATTCATTTGGAGTTATGTCTGGTGAACAAGATATAGGTAATAGAGCCTAAAATAGCATTTGGGGCTTTATTCTTTGTAGAGCCCAAAGAAGAGAGATGACTGAGTGATGACAGGTCCCCTAAAAAGTTTATGTATTGGTGGCACTGTTGGAATAAATACCTCATCCCAAGGTGATGTCTTTGAAGGAAGCAGTGCTCATTTTAATGCAGAGGATCTAGCATGATTTTCACGGTTTCATTGGTCTCATTCCTTGATAGATTTAACTTGAAGTTGGCCATACATTTGCATTTAACCCCAAGAAATAGCCCTCTGTAGGTAGCAATGAATGGGTGACAGTTCTGCCAGAAAGAGTCCACTGCTGACATTCTTGCAAGTCACGGCTTGGATTTTTCTGGCCTTCAGGTAATACTGTTTGCAACTGGGCTTTCTCTCACACTCATTAGAGACAGTCCCATAACCCTTTCACCATGAAGTAAGCTTGCCTGGTTTATCAATACCAGGCCATCACAGCTTTTGTTTTTCTTGTTGTAGGAGCTATCTCAAGATTCATTTGGGTCTCAGGCATCCTCAGCCCCCTCAATGACCTCCAGTAAGGGAGGGCAAGAAGATATGAACCTGAGCCTTCAGTCAAGACCCTCCAGCTTGCCTGTGAGTATTTCTGCACCTTCTGAAAGGGTGATGGGGCAGAGAGGAAACCAAAGCAAACTAGTTTCTGGTTGGAAGTTTTGGTAATTTTGATCTAAATGAATAAGTTATTTCTTGAATTCAAGGAACTTAAAGGTTGACTTGTAGATGTCTATTCTGTCTCCCTGCCCAGGGAATAGGTTTATGATCTGTTTAGTTTGTTTTTGTTTTTTTAAATATTGTGCTTTTAGACATGGACCCACATGGGGGGCAGAGAAGATGGAGATATCAGAAGCACTGTCTGCTCTCCATCAAAGTTGAGAAAAGTATCAGTTTCTTGACTTGACTCTTAAGGGCTTAATTTTTAGGCTTTTGGCTTAATGTTTAGCTACAAGGTAGGATCCTGGGGCAATTCAGCATGCATTGTCACATTGAGCATTGCTGGAGCAAAAGCAGTTTTTCTGGTGGTGATTTTGTGTGACTACTGTTTTTTTTTTTTTTTTGGTAGAGTACTTGATGCCCAGATGCTTAATTATGGAATCAGGTACTTATTTATGGAATGGACTGACCATATCCTGGGAAAGGCAGTATAGTCTAGTGATTAAGAGCTTGAGCTCTAGAGCCAGAGTTCCTGGCTGTTCAGGCTTCTGAGGCCAGAATGCAGATAGGACGTCTGAGACTGTTTCTCAGAGTTCCTGGCTCTAGATTCTGCCACCAACTCTGTTTTGTGGGTGTGGTGGTGAACATTAAATAGGTTACTAGAGAGCGCACACAAGCACTGCACATTGTAGGCAATCCATAAATGTCAGCCTTTGTAATCATCGCCTCAGAGGGCATTGGGACTGTACTTTATACCTGAAAGGCAGTTAACACCAACTAGGTGGTTGTAGGAACCTTTACTGTTAGTCTTAGCTCTGTGGGCAAGTTACTCAGCCTCTGAAAGTTAATCTGCTGGGCACAGAGATAAAATAGGCTACTCTGAAATCTAGTCATCTGGTAAGTTGGTGGGTAGCAAACCCACCATGACAAATCCTGCTTCAGATAGGAAATGAAAATTCAGCCACATATCCAGATAAGAATCTTTTGGAATTTTGACTCTACTTGGATTTAAAGCCTGTGTCTTCATTTATTCTGACCTGAGAGAAATGGTTTCAGGATCTCTAAGAAATAGGCAGAAGGCGGAAACTCTCTTCATCATGAAGCACCTCCCATGGATTCCCCTGAAGGTCTCTGAGACACCTCAGTAGGGCAAGGTGTGCAGAATCCCTTAGTACCTGGTGTTCAGGCTTCTGAGGCCAGAATGCAGATAGGACGTCTGAGACTGTTGACTTTCTCAACTGAGGAATTGGGGGAAGGAAGTGCCTTAATAAAGTGATCACTCTTTGTTCCCTTCTCATTAGTGTCTGTTGCAATCCTTTTCTGCATCCTGAACTTCATTGGAATGTGCTTTTTAACCTGATTCAGTCAGAATGTGTAACCACTCCCTCATCATCTGTGGTCTGTGGCTAAATCTGGGTGAGGTGCTATTGTGTCAAGAACCCAAATCGGTGGATTTCTGTCAGTGCTGTAAGTTGCTTTGTTCCGAAAAGTTTTTGCTTGCTTCTGGTGACCTTTTGATAGATCTGTATTTGGCTTTTTTTCTTTTTTCTTTTTTTTTGGTCCTGAGAAGCCTTGTATCCAGAGATGCTACATGTCTTGTAAGGGTTGGGAATCTTAAGAACTTCTTATCTGACCCACTGAAGTGAAGGTGAGGGTTTTGGCAGCCTTTTAGGCCCAGGGGATGTTGTTCCTGGGAAGCCTATCACAAGGAACATTCCCAAGTTCTGACTTTTTCTAAAGATTCGTCCAAATGGGTCATTTGCTCAGTGGTAGAAGCTCCATGTGGGAGGTAAGCTGGCTGGGTTATTGGCATCTTGTTTTTTGAATTGCTTTTTATCCCTTTGCTACTTGGACAGGCATCAAAAAGTGGTTATTCTTTGAAATTTTGGTTTAATGCCAGATTTGCCTACGCAGGCTAGGAAGCAGCCCCATCTGAAGAAATGAGAAGTTGGATTCCCTACAAGAGCCCTCTCCTTTCTTAACCAGTTGTGTTAAAGGATCCCTAGGTTTGCCAGTGCATGCCTTCACTAAACAAATGTTTGTGAGGTACCTATTGGCACCAGAGCAGATTGCAGGCTGGCTGGAGAGCAGCGCCTCGGATTTCACATTGCCCTCCTTACTCATTCACATTACCTCCCTGGCCCTAAAGGCATGATTGTGACCCTTGAATATTACAAATATTAAATTTTGAGGAGTCTGTGCTCAGCTATTGATGCCAAGCCATTTAGGTGCTATTATCCTGATCATGTTATCCCTATATTTAAACCTCTCAATTATTTTTTCATTAATCTTAGAATAAAATCCAGATTTTTTTTTTTTTTTTTGGAGAGTTTCATTCTTGTTGCCCAGGCTGGAGTGCAGTGGCACGATCTTGGCTCACTGCAACCTCCGCCTCCTGGGTTCAAGTGATTCTCCTGCCTCAGTCTCCGGAGTAGCTGGGTTTACAGGTGCTCGCCACCACACCCAGCTAATTAATTAATTAATTAATTTGATATGGAGTCTCACTCTGTCGCCTAGGCTGGAGTGCAATGGCACGATCTTGACTCACTGCAACCTCCGCCTCCTGGGTTGAAGGGATTCTCCTGCCTCAGCCTCCCAAGTAGCTGAGATAACAGGTGCCCCCCTACCACGCCCACCTAATGTTTGTATTTTTAGTAGAGACGGGGTTTCACCAGGTTGGCCAGGCTGGTCTCAAACTTCTGATCTTAGGCTATCCACCTGCCTTAGCCTCCCAAGGTGCTGGGATTACAGGCGTGAGCCACCTTGCCCAACCTAAAATCCAGAACCTTTAATGTTAGACATCAGAAACACAGGTTGCTGTTCCCTCTCAGCTCCCATCCCCTGTGTCTTTCTCATTCAGTAGGTCTGGAGTGGGGCCTGAAAATGTGCATTTCTGACAAGTTTCTGTGTGATTCTGTTGGTGCTAGACCAGGGGTGGTACTTTGAGAACCTCTACTTTATTCTTTTTTCTCTGCCTTGCTCTTGGCTTTCTTTCAGTTTCTCTAAGGCATCACATGCTATTTTTTGCTTTCAGACCTTTGCACACACCCTTCCCTTTGCCTCATACTTTTCCCCTCAACTCCTCCTGTTCATCTTTCAGACTATATCTTAAAGATTGTTCCTTCAGAAAACTACTACCTAATCAAGCTTCAAGACACAGCTTAAATAACTTCTATGATGATTTCATTGACTAAAGGCCATTGTTAGTTTACCTTAAAAAAAAAAAAACAAAAAAGGGCCAGGCATGGTGGTTCACGCCTGTAACCCCAGCACTTTGGGAGGCCAAGGCGGGTGGATCACGAGGTCAGGAGATTGAGACCAGCCTGGCTAACATGTTGAAATCCCATCTCTACTAAAAATATAAAAAATTAGCCAGGGGTACCTGTAGTCCCAGCTATTCGGGAGGCAGAGGCAGGAGAATCGCTTCAGAACCTTAGAGGCGGAGGTTGCATTGAGCCGAGATCGCGCCACTGCACTCCCAGCCTTGGCGACAGAGTGAACTCCATCTCAAAAAAATAAAAAATAAAAATAAAGGTGTAGCTGGTGGCGGTGGCTCACGCCTGTAATCCCAATACTTTGGGAGGTCGAGGCGGGCGAATCACGAGGTCAGGAGTTTGAGACAAGCCTGGCCAACATGGTGAAACCCCGTCTCTACTAAAAATACAAAAGTTAGCTGGGCGTGGTGGTGGACGCCTGTAGTCGCAGCTACGCAGGAGGCTAAGGCAGGAGAATTGCTTGAACCTGGGAGGTGGAGGTTGCAGTGAGCCGAGATCGTGCCATTACACTCCAGCCTGGGCTACAAAAGTGAAACTTGGTCTCAGAAAAAAGAAAAAAAATTAGTTAATGCCCAGGGTTCACAGAGTTCTGATTTGTTTGATTTGCGATTTGAGCATTGGTGTGGTTAGTGGCTGTCCCAGGTGAATCCTGATTTGCAGGTAGAGATCTATTCTAGACTGTATCAGGTTCCTTTGCTATAGTAAACTTTTTTTTTTTTTTTTTTTGTGACGGAGTCTCTCTCTCTTGCCCAGGCTGGAGGGCAATGGCACAATTGCAGCTCACCACAACCTCCGCCTCCCGGGTTCAAGCGATTCTCCTGCCTCGGCCTCCCAAGTAGCTGGAATTACAGGTGCCCGCTAACACACCCGGCTAATTTTTGCATTTTTAGTAGAGACGAGGTTTCACTATGTTGGCCAGGCTAGTCTTGATCTTCTGACCTAGGTGATCCACCCACCTCGGCCTCCCATGGTGCTGGGATTACAGGTATGAGCCATGGCACCCAGCCTATAGTAAACTCTTAGCACCCATACTTCTTGTCAGTGCTTAAATATAATTTAAATTACTTATTTATTGCAAGTTCAGTGAGGGCTGACTTGCTCTCTTACTTACTGTCATAGTGCCTGGCATGTAGTAGGCTCCAACTTACTGAACAGATGAACCTGAGCAGCGTTCATTATAATGCTCATTCAGGAACTATACATCTGACAGGAGCAGCTTGACTATATTACCAGATTGTTGTTTCCACTGCTAGGGCAAAGCAGGTATCACAGACTGTCATGGGGAGACACAAACTCCATTTTAGAGAATGGATTAATTTATTTGTGCCTCCTGACAGTGGCCTTAATCACGCCTGTAATCCCAGCACTTTGGGAGGCCGAGGTGGGCAGGTCACGAGGTCAGAAGATCGAGAGGCCATCCTGGCTAACGTGGTGAAACCCCATCTCTACTAAAAATACAATAAGTTAGCCAGGCATGGTGCCACGCGCTTGTATTCCCAGCTACTCGGGAGGCTGAGGCAGGGGAATCGCTTGAACCCGGGAGGCGGAGGTTGCAGTGAGCCGAGATGACACCGCTGCACTCTAGCCTGGGGGACAGAGCAAAACTCCATGTCAAAAAAGAATAATAAATAGAAGAAGTGAGGTTAGGGTTTGTCATCTATCTTGTAAAATGTCTACCACTTCACTTTATGTTAATAAGGTTGCCAGAAGTGGTGGCTCATGCCTGTAATCACAACATTTTGGGAGACCAAGGCGGGAGGATCTCTTGAGCTTAGGAATTTGTGACCAGCCTGGGCAACATGGTGAAACCCTGTTTCTAAAAAAAAAAATACCAAAAAACTGCCAGGTGTGGTGGAGCATGCCTGTAGTCACAGCTACTTGGGGAGGCTAAGGTGGGAGAATCATTTGAGCCTGCCGTGAACTGTGGTTGCGATTGCACTCCAGCCTGGGTAAAACAAATGAGAGCCTGCCTCAAAAAAAAAGGGAGTTGGAGGTGATTCTTGTAAGGGATATGTGAGCAAATCTAGGTGTTTCATTAAGGTCTTTATATATATTCTTTGTATAAAAAAAGACGAAGTTTCACTATGTTGCCCAGGCTGGTCTCAAACTCCTGAGTTCAAGTGATCCTCCTACTTTGGCCTCCCACAGTGGTAGGATTATAGGCATGAGCCACTGTGCCCAGCCCAGGTCTTTAATTTCTTCATTTTGGGATAAAACTTTAAAGGACTCATCTGGAAATTGGTATCTAACTTTTGATAATAGTCATTTTTGAGAGCATATGGAGTTTTATCTTAAAGCTTCTATTTAAATGATTCTTCCAAGTGTATGCCGTTTCCCTAGAATAATGAATGCTTGCCTTTTTTTTTTTTTTTTTTTTTTTTTGGAGACAGAGTCTTGCTTTGTTACCCAAGGTGGAGTGCAGTGGCACGATCTTGGCTCACTGCAACCTCCGCCTCCCGGGTTCCAGCGATTCTCCTACCTCAGCCTCTTGAGTAGCTGGGATTACAGGTGTGCGCCACCACTCCCGGCTAATTTTTGTATTTTTAGTAGAGATAGGGTTTCACCACGTTGGCCAGGCTGGTTTCAAACTCCTGACCTCAAGTGATCCACTCACCTCAGCCTCCCGAAGTGCTGGGATTATAGGATCAGCCACCGCACCCAGCTTCTGTAACTTTCCTTACTGAGACACATTTGTGAATTTACATTTTGGTCTCGAAAGTATACCTAAGATAGAGTAATGGAAAATGGATACGGGATTGAAAGCTGTGATCTGAAGAGGTTAGCTAGTGCTTCACAAACTTTAGCATGTGTTAAGAATCACCTGAATTACTGCTGCTACCTGAGAAATTCTGATTCAGTGGGTGTGGGCTGGGACCTAAGAATTTGCATTTCTAACAAGCTCTGAAGTGATACAGATGCTGACAGTTCGGAAGACCACAATTGGAATGAGACTGAGGTAGGTAGTAACCTTCTGAAAAGGGAAGGAAAAAAAATTACTAGACTAGGAAGCCATAGCGGTAACTAGAATAATAGTGGTGATTTACACTATAGTTTGACTCTTGATGATTTGGAAGGCACACTGTAGGTTAAGAATGGTAGAAAGAAGAGACTTGAAAGAAACTAGACCTCCTGTAACTGTGGCCTCAGTGCAGTTTATTCCTGGGTAGCGGAACCCTTGCCCTGCCAGTACCACCCTGGGAGCTCCACTGCTCTATGGTGCTCATCACTGGATCCCTTCCTTTAGTGGGGCCACACTTAGTTGGTCACCAAATCTTAGTCTACCACAGAAATGGTTTTTGCTTTTGAGTCTGGTTTCCCCTCTCTCCACTGCCTTTTGTTTTTTGGGGTCCCTGTTATCTCTCACCTGGTGTCTTGCTACAAACTTCTGACTGTTCTCTTTTCTTCCCCTTTTCCTTCCAAGTCTGTCCTCAACATAATCACCAGAGTGATCATCTTTAAACAAACAAACAAACAAACCTGGCCAAGTTACATTAATGCTTTACAACCTGGCTACCTGTTGTCTGTAGATTTAAGTCCAAGTGTGACATACAAGTAAGTTCCTTTGGGATCTGGAGGATGAGGAGGGATGTAGGTAAGTTTCCTGTCCCTGGAGTAAAAGCAGGCACACTTTTTGCTGTGGGTGTTATGTAGAAGACAAGTAGACATTTGACAAGGGTTGAACTTGCATGACTTCTGAGGTCATTCGAACTCTTGGGTCCATGATTCTGAATATGATAACGGTTGCTATCCTGAAGGATCCTCCTGTGTTTCATTAGTAAAATAGACATAAAACAGAAGACCATGTGCCTGTATGTTATAATGAGTGCTGTCAGAGTTCGGCAAAGTCACTGATCTATTTATGTCTCAATAGTTGAGGAAAGAAGTCTTGTTGAAGTTCAGTCAGTATGAGCTAGATGTGAATGTATTTAAGTGGTTACAAAAGGAAGGAAAGTCCAGCTTGAGCAGAAGCCGTGCAGGAATGGGGATGAGGTGAAGTAGAGATACTTGGGGGCTGGTCAGCTTCCTGGGGTGGGAAGTAAAAGGAAGGAAAGCTAGATCACAGGGATCCTGCTGAGCTTCAGCCATTTAGATCTGATCTATATGGGCTTACAGATAGGTAACTGGTGCAATCATGTGATAAAACTAATATTTTACCAAAATGATCCATTAGTTTGTAGTATGCTTTGAAAAGGGGAGAGTCTTAAAGCAGTGGAATAAGTTAAACCGTAGAACTACTTCTGGCAAGAGGTATGGAGTTCTGCTCCTTCTGTCTCATTTGCATAGCCACCTGCTCCCACATGTGGAACATGCAGGAAAGAATATAGGACTGAGAATAAGTGGGTTCTACGGGGTGGAATATTTAAAGATTTTGATTGACTGGTGGGCAGGGGGAGTCTCATTTTTGAGGAGAAGTTAAATTCCATATTTATTTTGTGGAATATAATAAGATTTCTGAAAACAAATGTCCAGTTTCTAGTTGGAGATAGGAGACTGAAACTTAGGTAAGACCTGAGTCTGGATACGAGTTTGAGAGTTAACTGTGTGGTAGTTAATAGTTAAACCATGGAATGAAACAGGCCTCCCAAACTGTGGAGTTTAGAGATAGAAGCCAGATGGAGCTCTGGACGATGCCAGAGGCCATCAGGTAGAAGCAGCCAACAGAGAGTTGGAGAGATCGGAGAAGGACCAGGATTGTGTAATATTTCTGGAAGCCAAGGGAGGAGGGAAGATGTCAAATTTTTATTTCAAAGAAAATAGGCAGTTGGATTTGTCATAAAGCATTTTATTGGGATCCTTTTTAGATAAGGAAAAGGCCTGATTTCTGAGGGCTTGAGAAAAGGAAAGAACAAGGGAAAGGGAAAGAGCACTCTTGAAAGGCACTGAGAAAAGGGAGAGTCTGGCTGAATCAGTCCAGTTCCTCCGCTTCATCCCAAAGACCTGCATATGTATAAGGCAGATGGAAGAGGGAAAGGGGAAGGTGCTAGCAGAGTATTAGGAGGGTGTAAACAGGCACGTCTTTCTGGAATTGTGAGAAAAAGGAATCAAAGGCATCCACTGGGTTAATTTCTAAGGGGCACTATACCCTTGGCTGAAAAAAAGGTTATCTTAAAGCCTGTTGTTGAAGATTTGGGTCATACTCATTTCCTCAGGTTAGGTAGGACTGGATGTTATTGATATCGGGAGGGAGGTGGAGAATAGAATTAGGATTTGTAATGTCTATCAAATTATCCCTTGAGTTTCTGAGCCATTCTTTAGATTTCACTTAACATCTTAGCTATTACCATTCATGTTTTTACTTCTGTAATGCTCTCAGACACTGAGATCTTGGTCTAGAAAGAGGAAATGGAAGGGAGCTATGCTATCCCTGTAGAATCCAAATTTTAGAGGGCAGGATTAAGGCTAGGCAAGGAGCTACAGTCAACATCAGTTGTTCTGAAAAGATAGGAATTAGAATGTACAGAATATTCCTGTTTTACATATGAAAAACCAAGGGTCAGAATCAAGATTTGAATTTAGCTCTGATATTTCAGGTGAAATATTTCCTCCAGCATCCCACCCAGTAAAGGAAAGACATGGACAATCTGATCCTGTCTTCATTTTTAGGCAAAAGACTCAGCTCTTTGCCATTTAGCATTTACTAGACTTGTCCTAAAAGAAGGAATGTCGATGGATTTCCATTTTACTTCTGTTTTCCCAGACATCCCTATGACGGAGGCACAGATGAGTTGCGGAAAGAGCGGGTGGTAGGAAAGAAGCCAGACATATGGGACCTGCTTGGAGGAACTAGCCAACTAGGGAATCACCTCAAACAGTGAACCGTTGACTAGAGTTTGGTTCCTGTGTTGGATGAGAGCAAGCCTTGTTCTGTCTCTATCTTCTTAGAACATACTGTCCTGGTCAATGCTAACTTTAGTCAGTTAGATCCTTGTGACTCAGTGTGGTCCATCGTCTAGAAGCACCAGCATCACCTGGAAGCTTGCTAGAAATATAGATTTTCAGGCCCCATCCCAGATTTATTGGATCTGACTCTGTTAATAAGATCTCTAAGTGATTCATACGTCTAATGGTTTAGAAGCACAGAGACCCTGACAGCTGAGAATAAAATTTTCAAATGAAATATCAAGCTGGTAGGCCAGACACGGTGGCTCACACCTGTAATCCCAGCACTTTAAGAGGCTGAGGCGGGTGGATCATGAGGCTACTAAAAATACAAAAATTTAGCCAGACATGGTGGCACACACCTGTGATCCCAGCTACTCAGGAGGCTGAGGCAGGAGAATCGCTTGAACCCGGGAGGCGGAGGTTGCAGTGAGCCGAGGTCGCGCCACTGCACTCCAGCCTTTGTGACAGAGTGAGACTCTGTCAGTGTGGGAGACCACCACCAGTTGTTTCGTGCATGTTTTGGGGACCCTGGCTCCCGGTGGCTTACCCAGTTCAGAACCCGTAGTGGAGCCATCCACAGCCCCCAGCATACCTCTGCAACTTCCTCTCCAGCCACTCATTTGTACCTTAAGCTCCTCACAATTCCTGGTCCTCTTGATTAGGATATACATCTGTTTCTCTCTTTCTGTCATGCTCAGCAAACTTCTACTTTGGCTTCAAAACCTAGCTGAAATACCCCTCTGGGACTTCTTCCCCATTTTCATATTGGCATAGCCTTGTGCTAGTACCTCTGCTTGAACTGTATCTGACATCTGTCATGTGCCCAGCACAGGCAGATATTCATAAACCTTTGTTGAATACACCCCAGATTCTCGCTACCTAGCTGAGCTTTGGGAGCTAACGTTTTGTTGTTTAGGTTTATTGAGAGGAGTGACAAATCTCAATAAATGCTTTAAAAATTAGAACGTTTGGCTGGGCACAGTGGCTCACGCCTGTAATCCCAGCACTTTGCGAGGCTGAGGCGGGTGGATCATGAGGTCAAGAGTTCAAGACCAATCTGGCCAACATGGCGAAACCCTCTCTCTACTAAAAATACGAAAATAGCCAGGTGTGGTGGCGGGGGCCTGTAGTCCCAGCTACTCGGGAGGCTGAGGCAAGAGAATCGCTTGAACCCAGGAGGCAGAGGTTGCAGTGCTCCATCTCAAAAAAAAAGAAGAGAAAATTAGAACGTCTGAAGGATTTTAATCTCACACCGTTTCTGTTCCCTTTTGTTCATTTCATGATAGAAGGAGAGAGGGCCAACCGTCCTTACCTAGGTTTTTGATGGTTTATTTTCAAAGGGATAACAGAAATGTCACTAGCAATTTTGGTAACCAGAGAAGCAGGGTCTTTCTGAGGTTGGTGACCTGTTTTCTTTATAGCTGACCATCTATCTGTGCCTGCTCCTCTTGAATTATAGCCCAGGTGCTCTCTCAGAGTCTCAAAAAGGAAATCCCCACCCCCTCCGTCATATCTGCCCAGACTGCTAAGAGCAGCATGTACCCTGTGCATGTAGCCATCCCTTCTCTAGAACGCTGGTTCTCTGGGCTGGACTGGCCAATCCGCTTCTCTATCTTAGTCACACTGCTCCAACCTCAATACTGCCTGCTGCCTGCTTGAGCCTGTGCTGCTTGCAGCAGATTACTGTATGCTTGTTCCTGGGCCCATTTCCTGTTTCTATTCTAGTCACTGGTGGCTCAGCTCTGCTTCCTGCCTGTGTGTCTCACACAGATTCCTCTTGCTGGAACCTTTTGTTTCCTTCAGAACAGCCTCAATCTTTGAAAAGCAACTGAGCCTTACCTCTAGTATGATGGCTCTTGAGTCACTTAGTCCTACAGAGGACTGGGTGGAAGTACCTCCTCCCCCATTAAGCACACCATTTGAATTTTACCTTGTTTCTCAGTTTGTCCTCAGCCCTGCTGTAGGAAGCTAAGTTGGGCCAAACTTGTCCTCACTTATTAGTATACAGGGCTATCGGGACTGGTATGTCCTGATTCTTTTGTACCTGGAGCTTATAAACGTATTTCCTACTACTGAGGAAGATACTTGGTATTCTCTCTGGCCCAAGCGTCCCTGAAGCCCAGGTGATACTTACTGAGTTGGACAGGTTATGCTATCCTCAGCAGAATAACTGGCTGCAGAAAACATGGGGATGGAGAAGAAAGCGTGTGCTGACTCAACCCTCCATCCTGTGTGAGCAATTCAAACCCCCCACCCACCCCCTCAGAGCTTAAGGTGAGAGAGAGAAAGTACAGTGAGGTTGTAAAAAGGGAAGAAGTGAAGGAGGTTGTCCTGGACAAATGTATTTAAAGTCCTAAGGCTCCCCGCTCTTGCCCATTTCCTCCAAAAAATACGCTTTGTGAATAAATCTTTTCTCTCTTCCTTTACAGCTACTCTTTTGGGATCATTTGATAATACTGAGTCAGAGGATTTCTGTACTAGACCCTAGGTCTAGCTATGTTTAATAGAGATTTAATACAGGGACTTTGGGCTTACAACTGGAAAGAGTAAGGGAGCTTGCTCTAGGCTTGGCCTCCGAGAAACTGGACCCAGATTTAACCTAGATTTGACCTACCAGGGGAACTTTGACCTCAGAGCTACTATTGGATTGATTGCTCTTGAATCATATCCCTAAACCTGTGATCCAGGATCAGTAAGCTGGAATCAAGAAGCAGTAGCTGCTGCTGCCAGAACCAGCACCCAGTTAAGTGGAGGATGGAACCAAAATGCTCCTGCAGAAACAAGTGAAGGAGACAGAAATATGGTCTCTGCTTACTTTGATCTAATCTTATGAGTCAGCTTCTCATTAGCAGAAGCTGAATTGTATGCAAAACCAAGGGATTCTTGGAAATTTCATTTTTACGTTTTTTTTTTTTTTTTTTTTTTGAGGCGGAGTCTCGCTCTGTCGCCCAGGCTGGAGTGCAGTGGCCGGATCTCAGCTCACTGCAAGCTCCGCCTCCCGGGTTTACGCCATTCTCCTGCCTCAGCCTCCCGAGTAGCTGGGACTACAGGCACCCGCCACCTCGCCCGGCTAGTTTTTGTATTTTTTAGTAGAGACGGGGTTTCACTGTATTAGCCAGGAGGGTCTCGATCTCCTGACCTCATGATCCGCCCGTCTCGGCCTCCCAAAGTGCTGGGATTACAGGCTTGAGCCACCGCGCCCGGCCCATTTTTACGTTTTTTAACCTTTACAATTAGAGAAAGAATAGAATGGAGGCAGCATGAACCAGCGCCACAGAATATTTACAATACTGACACCCCCATTCCTGTCTCCCCTCCCACCTCCACTTTACATATGAGGAACCTAAGGCCCAGAAAGGGCAAGACACTTGTCCAAGGTCATTCAGTAAATGAGAACATTGGATTCTTTGACTTCTAGTTCACTGGTTCTACTGTTGCTTTTACTGTTAGGACCAACTCCTATACAAGATCAGCAAAAAGATCCTTTAAGAAAAGGAAGGCCGCGGGCGCGGTGGCTCACTCCTGTAATCCCAGCACTTTGGGAGGCTGAGGCGGTGAGATCACCTGAGGTCGGGAGTTCGAGATCAGCCTGACCAACATTAAGAAACACCGTCTCTACTAAAAATACAAAATTAGCCGGGCGTGGTGGCGTGTGCTTATAGTCCCAGCTACTTGGGAGGCTGAAGCAGGAGAATCACTTGAACCTGGGAGGCGGAGGTTGAGGTGAGCCGAGATCGTGCCACTGCACTCCAGTCTGGTCAACGAGCAAAATTCCATCTCAAAAAAATAAAAAAGAAGAGGAAAAATGCCATATTCAGAAAATGGACTTTGCCTTCCATATTCTCTTTGGAGAAAGGGAAGGAGTTATGAACAGATATGATGTTGAGATTTCTAGATTTCTAGGCAAAGTTAATGATATTACAGCTTTTGGATTTAGTTCTGTTCTCCAGAAGAATGTAAGAAGCATTTACTCTGAAAGGAAGAATTCTCAGAAACTGGAATGTCCTGATATTCCTTAGTCATCATGGATGAACTAGTTGTCATAGTGACAGTGGCTCACCTTCACCCATTCCCCCTTGCATTTTCTTCTGCTGTTGTTGCTTTTCTGTCCAAAAAAATCAACAAAAATCAGAAAACCAGCTCTCAGATGTTTGGTTGCCCAGCTGTTTCATGTCTGTCCTTAGGCGGACTTGGGCCTTTCGAACAGGAAATGAGCCAAGTCCACCTAGAAATATTATCTTTGTAGAAACCAGTAGGGTCCTTTAAGCCAAGGTGAGAATCTGTTTCTTGAAACTTGGCCCAGAGGGGAGGACCTGTAGGTGTGGAGCTATGTTAACATACCTGGCCAGGCGCACTGGCTCACGCCTGTAATCCCAGCACTTTGGGAGGCCGAGGCGGGCAGATTATGAGGTGAGGAGATCGAGACCATCCTTGGACAACATGGTGAAACTCTGTCTCTAATAAAATGCAAAAAATTAGCTGGGTGTGGGCTAGACGCGGTGGCTCACACCTGTAATCCCAGCACTTTGGGAGGCCAAGGTGGGCGAATCACCTGAGGTCGGGAGTTCAAAACCAGCCTGGCCAATATGGTAAAACCCTGTCTCTACTAAATAATACAAAAATGAGCTGGGCGTGGTGGCAGGCACCTGTAATCCCAGCTACTTGGGAGGCTGAGGCAGGGAGAATTGCTTGAACCTGGGAGGCGGAGGTTGTAGTGAGCTGAGATTGCGCCACTGCACTTACACAGCCTCGACTACAGAACAAGACTCTGTTTCAAAAAAAAAAAAAACACCTGGGTGTGGTGGTATGCGCCTATAGTCCCAGCTACTAGCAGCTACTAGGGAGGCTGAGGCAGGGGAATTGCTTGAACCCGAGAGGCAGAGGTTGCAGTAAGCCGAGATCGAGCCACTGCACTCCAGCTGGGTGACAGAGCAAGACTCCGTCTCAAAAAACAAACAAAAAAACACCATACCTGATAAGTCAAGTGTAGAATTAGCCCTATTGTTTTTTTTCTCTTGTGTCTAAGACATACTAGAAAGCTGTGATGACATCGGTATGTATTCTTTTGCCATCCCTCTGGGGACCAGTGCTTGGTCTCCTGAAACCCCTACTTTATGGCCTGAAATTGTTTCATCTTCCCTGCCTGTTATCAGCATAGAATTGGTTGGTATTGTGACATAATCTGATTGCCTTGAGGCAGAACTTACCTCCAAGCTGCTAGCTTCCTTCCCATTTGACCTTTCCCAAGGAAGCTAAGAATCCATGCCTTGTTGAAGGTGCGAAGGTTGGAGGCTTAATCTTGAGAGTCAGTGAACCTGTCCCTTACGGCCAGCTTTGATGTGGGAAGAATATTGAATATTGTTTACTGAGATGGGGATGTGTGAAAGTAATTTTTCCTGACATTTTGGGGAAGGTAAGAGAGAAAACAGATTTAAACTACAAGGGATCAGTGGCCAGGTGTGGTGGCTTACACCTGTAATCCCAGCAGTGTGGGAGGCTAAGGCAGGAGGATTGCTTGAGCCCAGGAGTTTGAGGCTGCAGTGAGCTATGCTTGCACGACTGCACTCCAGTCTGGGTCTATGAGCAAGACCATGTCTGAAAAACAAACAAAATAGGTCAATGTTCAGACGAACCATTATCAAGACTATTTGGATTTTTATCCCCTGTTATCTTCTGGAACTTGATTATAGCTCCCCTGTGTTCAGAGTTGTTCTTTTCAGAGTCCTTTGAGGTTGTATTCTGGTTTAAGATTCTATCAATTTTTCACTCTCAAATCTGTTTATTCCACCTTCTCCCCCTAAATATTTGGATTTTATATATAGACCAGTAGGCTAAGGTAGGGAAGATCACTGACAAGTATAAATTTAAGAGTTTACAAAACCAAGGAGGCCATCCAGCGCCCTAGTTCTAAGCCGTGTTCAGCACAGTGCCAACTTTGCCTTCCCTGGTTGTCCTTGCTTGCTTTCTGGTTGGTATAATTCTGAGGGGCAACCAGGCTTGCTGTAGAGAGGAAAGCCAGATGATGTGGAAGCCTAAGGCAACACCCCCTCCTTGTTACACTTCTCATACCCAGAACTCTGCTTGCTTTCTGTGTTCCTTTCCTTTCACTCCCCTTTCCTGCCCTCTTTACTCAAGTTCTAAGATTATAGCTGATGATCTTCATAATAGAACAAACTCCGTTTGGTTAACCTTCCTAACAGGGAATGCTTGGCTTTGAGAAAGTAGGGGGTTCCTAACTTCTTTGCCTTCTCTAGCTTTACAGTGCTCTTCTTTCCTGCTGGGATTAGAACAGCCCTATTCCATAAATATGCGCTGCTCTAACTCAGGCCCAGCTCTGACCCAGATTCTTTTTTTTTTTTTTTTTTCCAGATTTGAGTCTATTAACTAGTGACTCTCAAAACATTTCATACATTTTTGGCCAAAAAGTGGTTACTAACTGGGTAAGACAGTGAGAAGCCTTTGCGGGGCAGGGTAACTGGTCAGGCAGATAACATGGTACTATATACAGGCCTGATGAGACTATGACAAACTGAAAAGCAGGGTTTCAACCAGTTCGTGGCTTATGGGAGTTCCAGAATCATCATCATTATCTTTTTTTTTTTTTTCTTTTGGTAGAAGTTAGATGCCTGGATTTTTATTTAAAATCTCCCAGTTTTTAGATGGGGTCTATATGAGGGTTTTAGGCAATGAATTAAAAATTCTCGGCCGGGCGCGGTGGCTCATGCCTGTAATCCCAGCACTTTGGGAGGCTGGGGCAGGCAGATCACGAGGTCAGGAGATAGAGACCATCCTGGCTAATATGGTGAAACCCCGTCTCTACTAAAAAATACAAAAAACTAGCCAGACATGGTGGTGGGCGCTTGTGGTCCCAGCTACTCAGGAGGCTGAGGCAGGAGAATGGCATGAACCCGGGAGGCAGAGCTTGCAGTGAGCCAAAATTGTGCCACTGCACTCCAGCCTGGGTGACAGAGTAAGACTCCGTCTCAAAAAAAAAAAAAAAACAATTTTTCTGGGGCCCATGGGTCTGTCCCTGCAGTGTCTTGTGGACTGCCCCGTGTAGTGTTGGCTCTCTCTTGCATTTACTCCCTTTGAGCTGGTGCCTAGAGTTTCTCCGGGGGTGGGGGACAGCTGTGAGGAGCACCTTCTCATCTATCCTTTGCCAGTTCTCATTGTGTTTGGTGTTTGTTTTATTGGTTTGTTGCAGGGGGTGGGGGGAACAATGGGGGAAATGTTGAGCAGAAGCACTCGATGTGATTAAACCTCCAGCTGAGCGTATCTGTGGGAGTAGAATATCGACCCCTGGAAAATCAATGGCTGCTGCAGTGACCTAGCCGCTGTTTGCAGGGGCTCCCACCACAGGAATGCAGCCCGGCAGTCTTTCTTCTCCCCACCTTTTTACCTCAGCAGTGCCCTCAGCCTCCACCCAAAGGGTCAGACCTGCCTCAAGAGATTTTGGAGAGGTGGGTTAGAACAGCACGTTCTCGTATTTTCACAATTAGATTGAAATTTCTCCAGTGACACAGAGCCCTGCCTCTGACAGCCTCCTTTCCAGACACTTCCTTTCTGCACTGCTGCAGAAGTTGTCCAGACCCATTCGGGGTTGTACTTCTGAGTTTTAAACAGGAGAATCGAGTTCTCTTGATACCAGCACCCAAGAGCATGTCTCTTGTGGAGGTTTAGAATTCAGGTGCAGGGGTTTAGGATGGGGGAATGGAGATTAAGGAAAAGAAAGAGGACTAACAGAGATTGTGTCTAAAGAGGATGCTTTTGAGTAGATAATTCATTGAGCAACATTTATCAAGCATCTTGTTGTTTGTGTGTCTGGCATCTTTCTGGTCACTAAATAGCCTGATCTTGCTCTGGTCCCACAGGCTAGTAGAGATAGAGCACAGTGCCATCAGTCCTGTAACTACATCTAGAGGAGCCTCAGAGGAACTCTGGGCCCTGCCTGTAGGGTGAGAGTAGGGAACTAGTCCTCTGACTTGGGTCAAAGTGGATGGTTTAATAGAATGGCTAGCAGATCTCTTCTTGGAGTGTGGAGGCTTCTGATTCCTCACTGCCTCCACAAGACTGTTTTCATCTTGGAAGTTCCCAAGGCTAAAAAAAAAAACAATTTTAGCCTGTAGTTGTTGTACCTATAAAGCATCTTCAAGCAATTTATCCTCCCACCCAATTCTTCTGTGGTGGTTGGGAAATCAGCCAGCCTGATGTGTGTGAAAGGAGAGTTCAGTTGCCCTATTGTTGGAGCACCGCTGTGGCCAGAGGGTTGAAGCTTGCTTGGCTTTTAAAGCCTCTAGAAAGGAGTCTTCCCCCCCCCCAAAAAAAAAAAAAAAAAAAGAAAGGAGTCTTCCCATCTTGTAGCTTGGGAAGTGGGGTACCTAAACAAAACCCAAACATCCTGCAGTTCGGAAGGGTGGCTGCAGTGCTGGGTGAGGAGGAAAGTGTGAGGGTTTCAGGAGGCCATCTAGAGGCCAGGAATACCTTGATTTTTTTAAATCTGTGAACCACGCCCTTGTGATTGATAAAAGGATTCGAACACATTCAGTTTGAATACCCAGCAGAGACCAGGCTCCTACTTTCATGGGACTTCTGCCTTAATGGGACTTCTGCTTGTTTCCCTACATTAAAAGTCACCCTCCCCACAGCCCTCTGTCCTCTTATATATTCAGTACCCTACAGAAAACCCAGGGGTGAGAGGAAGTACTGTACCCTTTAATTTAGCATAGAAAAAGTAGGTTTAAGTTGAAGGTTATCGGTGAAAGCGCTGATTTGAAATAAACGCTGCAAGTTATAGCAGGAGTAATTAGAAAAGAGGGGGGTTGGGCACCGTGGCTCACACCTGTAATCCCAGCACTTTGGGAGGCCGAGGCGGGTGGATCACCTGAGGTCAGGAGTTCGAGACCAACCTGACCAACATAGTGAAACCCTGTGTCTCTACTAAAAATACAGAAATTAGCCGGGCTTGTAATCCCAGCTACTCAGGAGGCTGAGGCAGGAGAATCGCTAGAACCTGGGAAGCGGAGGTTGCAGTGAGCTGAGATTGCGCCACTGCACTCCAGCCTGGAGGACAGGGTGAAACTCCGTCTGAAAAGAAAAAAGGAAAGAGGGGAACACATAGCATCATAGATTTGTAGAGTTTGATTTATCTAGTATCAGTCTTTCCTTTAATAAAGTAGTTAAGTGAGCCTCATGAGGTTAGCCAGTTGAGTCAAGTAGCTAATCACTCAGCATGTCTGGTGATACAGGTTGTTGGCCTTACCCCTATTGGAGCATGGAACCCAGCCTTTGATCATGTCAAGCTTCTATTAATACCTTATGGAAAGAGTGTAAAGTAATGGATTTGAACCTCAGGTTTATTTAATAGTTGTCTGTCCTTGGGCAAGTCACTTCTGAACCTGCTTCTTTGTTAAAATGGGGGTAATATCTATATCAGAAGATGATTGTGAAAATTAAATGAAAGCCACTCACCTTAGGGTTGAATATGTGATAGTCACATATTTGTGTCAATTCTGCTTCCTTTCAAAAGGAAGATATAAAGAAACTTTATTAACTTTTTCCAACATCCTTTGTATTTGGAGATTTGGTCTCCAGAGCTTTCTTTATGAATTCTGATGTGTATATAGGGGGTTTCTTCTTGGAGATGGGCCCCTGAAAAGCATTCTGGAGACAAGAAGAGTCTAACCCTTCTCTTCTCTGCCTTCCCCATCAGGTGGCCAAAAGGTACCAGGAAGAATGGATCATTATCTTCAGAACAATAGCCTATTGTAGAAAAGGAGAAGAGGGAGTTTGGTGGGGGATCTCATCCTATGTGATGGTTTCTAAGATACAAACCAAGTTTTTGGAAACTTGACGGGGGCAAGTAGGAAACAGATTTTTCTGAGTCTTTCCTGGAGTAGTTTCTGCTGTTCCAAACTATGCAGGTAGTCCATGTAGGTGATAGGGCTTGGTCTTACAGTAAAAGGGTATTGTCGGCTGGGCGCGGTGGCTCTAGCCTGTAATCCCAGCACTTTGGGAGGCCAAGGCAGGCGGATCACGAGGTCAGGAGATCGAGACCATCCTGGCTAACACGGTGAAACCCCGTCTCTACTAAGAAATACAAAACAAAAACTAGCTGGGCAAGGTGGTGGGTGCCTGTAGTCCCAGGCTGAGGCAGGAGAATGGTGTAAACCCGGGAGGCAGAGCTTGCGGTGAGCCGAGATCCGGCCACTGCACTCCAGCCTGGGCGACAGAGCGAGACTCCACCTCAAAAAAAAAAAAAAAAAAAAAGTATTGTCAACCTCTGAATCTTTTCTTCCCCTTCCTTACTTTACTAACTGCTTAACTCCTGACCTGGAATTACCACCGGGTATGAAAGGCAGCCTATTCTGTGTGTTGATTCTTTCTTGGCATTTCAGTTAACACCAGCAAGCCTGCTCTCTAGGCATAGGTGGCAGTTAATCTGTTGGATTGAGACCATGGAATAATGTCACAGCAATTCTGTAACTCTTGGAGTCCCTACCAGTCTGGGGTGGGTCAAATTTATCTTTCTTACATTTATAGCAAAAACTAAGGAGAAAAAAAGAGAACTTATGACTGAAACTTTATTGTACAAGTGTTCAGTAGAGGTAGCCTCTTCTTCTCTGCTACCCTCAACAAATTGTTGCTTGAGGAAGGTTTTATGAAAAGCCAAGTCTCCCAAAAACTTATTTGCCTTAGGTAATTAATTTTGTCTCAGTTCTTCCTTAGAGTTTAAGGCTGTTGCCTCCTCTCCTACCTTTTCCTTTTCTTCATGGGTTATGTTTCCCAGTCTCTTCTGTGTTCTTCAGGATTTCCTCCCATTCTTCAGCATGAGAGCAGCCTAGGGGTGGGGCGGGGATAGGGGACTGACAAATTACTAGTATAGATTTGGTCATTATGGAAATTTTTCATTCAAGTATTGTCATTTAAATGGGGATGGCTGAGTTGCAAGGTTCCCAGGGCACACACTTACTATAAGCTTGTGTGTAGGATTTACCTGGTTCTCATGATGGGTAGTTTACCTGCCTGTATCAGCACAACTCAGCAAAAGCTTTTCCCAACTAAATGGATACAAGAACGCTACCTGGAATTCCCCAAGGATTTAGCCAGATTTATGGCAAAACCCTAAATCTGAGCATTGTCATGAGCCTATTCTTTATACTTGGTACCTGTTGTCATTTCACCTGCTCGGCAAAATGAATTTATGTCATCCTCATATGGCTCTATTGGGAGATAATTTAAACTTCCCTCCTCTAACCCTGATCTGGTATCTTCCTGCTTAAAAATATTCTTCAGCGGGCAGCCAATTCATCTTAGAACTTGCAGTTCTTCCTGTGAGAGTACCAGCACCCCCACTGCCCCTACCCCACAAAATAAGGTATGGACTGTGTGATTTCAGGCATGGTTTTGTTGTGGTGTGAAGAGAAGGTGTTAGCTGCTGAGTTCTGTTTGTCAGCAGAGCCTGACAGACTCATGCTGGCGCTCACTAGGGCTGGGCAACCAATCACAGCTGGAACAGTTATCGTCATGGAGTCCCTGTGGGCTTCCTCTATCAGGTCACATCCCAAAATAACATTGGGCAGTATTTCAAGGGAAGAAATGAAGGCTTTCAGGGCTGTAGCCAGCCTGGAGTGTGAGATTCTGTGTGAAATAGTTGGATCTGCTCCAGCGCTTTTGATCTGCATGGTAGATGAGCAATAAAATGCACAAAACACATTGGAAACACGTGAGGAAATTCTCCTGGCCCTGCTGCTTCCTTGGAACTGGTAGGGCACTGAGTGGGCTGATCCTCACCTCCCATCTCTCAGCAGGATTATACTTGGAGGAGAACAAACCCTGGAAAAGAAATCTTCCCATTAAAAGGGCATTGCTACAGTTCTTTTAACAGTCTTTCCAGAAGATGCTTGTTAGCTGGGTTCTTTTGGGATAATTGAGAACCTGAGAGTCCTGAGATGCCAAGGGCATCCCCCACCAGGGAGAATAGGGGCTTTTTTTTTTTTTTTTTTTTTTTTTTTGAGACAGAGTCTCGCTGTGTCACCCAGGTTGGAGTGTGGTGGTGCGATCTCGGCTCATTGCAATCTCCATCTCCTGGGTTCACGCCATTCTCCCGCCTCAGCCTGCCAAGTAGTTGGGACTACAGGCACACGCCACCACGCGCAGCTAATTTTTTGTATTTTTTAGTAGAGATGGGGTTTCACTGTGTTAGCCAGTATGGTCTCTATGGTCTCTATCTCCTGACCTCGTGATCCGCCCACCTCGGCCTCCCAAAGTGCTGGGATTACAGGTGTGAGCCACCGCACCCAGCCCGATTGCACTTTTTATTAATAACAAATGTGTTGTAGAAAACTGAACTGTTACGAACATTGAGGTCTGGCTTAACAATCAGACTCTGGCTTTTTGTGGAACAAAAGACCTGAAAAACTGGCTTTTTGTGGAGTAGAAAGCAGAGGTGTGTCCTGTGTAATAAAAGGATGCGGAGTTCAGAGCAATATCTGTTCATGTAGATAGAGGGGCAGGACATCTTTTGGAGACTTCTGCCCTTACTACTCCCTCCCATTTCCCAATAAAAATATTTACTATGCCTAGCCACTGGGACTGGTAGGTATGTCTTAGAACTTATATTGCTGATATGTTGTTGTATCTCTCATTCCAGAATATTGCTACTGGTCGTTTAACCCTGACCATATGGTGCTGGGGGGTTTCATGCATATGCGCCAGGGGTGTCACAGACTTAGATTTATCCAGCCCTCTCTGATTGTATATGTGAGAAAACCGAAGCCTGGCTTGTTGCCAGTTTGCCCAAGGTCACAACTGATAAATACCAAAAGCTGGGCCTTGGTCTCCTTAGAGGCGTGACCTTTCTCCTCAGTTCATATAGTGTCACAACATAATGGAGAGAGAAAGCCAGCATGGCCTATAGGGTTCAACAGGCCTGGGTTTAAAATCTGGCTTCCACCACTTGCCAGATGACCTAAGCATGTAGCCCAATCTTTTTCGGCATCAACTTCCTCATCTTCAAATTGGTAATGTGACTGGGTACAGTGGCTCACACCTGTGATCCCAAGCACTTTGGGAGGCCAAGGTGGGAGAATTGCTTGAGCTCAGGAATTTGAGACCAGCCTGGGAAACATGGTGAAACTCCATCACTACAAAAATACAAAAAGAACTAATTAGGTGTCTGTAGTCGCAGCTACTCAGGAGGCTGAGGTGGGAGGATGGCTTGAACCTAGGAGACAGGTTGCAGTGAGCCAGGATTGTGCCACTGCACTCCAGTCTGGGTAACAGGCAGACCCTGACTCAAAAAAAACCAAACCGAAACCAAAATGGTAATGGTAATAGTATCTGTAACCAAGAATTGTAGAAAATTGGGTAACTTTGCAAAGTGTCTGGCATGTAGTAGATGCTTAAATGGTAGCTGTTAATCGTAAATGATTTGCCCCTTTCTGTGCTAACATTTTGGCTCCTAATTTTTTTTTTTTTTTTTTTGAGTCGGAGTCTTGCTCTGTCGCCGGGGCTGGAGTGCAGTGGCCGGATCTCAGCTCACTGCAAGCTCCGCCTCCCGGG
Source organism: Trachypithecus francoisi (assembly GCF_009764315.1). NCBI lineage: Eukaryota > Metazoa > Chordata > Mammalia > Primates > Cercopithecidae > Trachypithecus > Trachypithecus francoisi. The sequence goes on along the minus strand of NW_022681457.1, from coordinate 98,109,406 downwards.
TTTACGCCATTCTCCTGCCTCAGCCTCCGGAGTAGCTGGGACTACAGGCGCCCACCACCTCGCCCGGCTAGTTTTTTGTATTTTTAGTAGAGACGGGGTTTCACCGGGTTAGCCAGAATGGTCTCAGTCTCCTGACCTCGTGATCCACCTGTCTCGGCCTCCCAAAGTGCTGGGATTACAGGCTTGAGCCACCACGCCCGGCCGCCTAAAATTATTTGAAACCAACTATCCCATGCTGACCAGTTGCCATCTAATGAAAATGACACTTTGAGAGGTTGGCCCCAAGCCAACCAAATCAGGGCGATAAGAAGATTAATGCTCTTCCTTCCCCAGTGTTTTTCAATGCCCAGGCATCCCAGCCAGGTGGGACTACTGTTGACAGTGGTTTATTTAGCACTTTTTCTCCAAGAAGCTTAGGGCACTTTACCAAAAGTGACAGCTCTCCTGAAGAAGGGGAAGCCACATCTTTGCCAGTCACAGATGCCTCCAGAGTTCTGAGACCCCAGCCCCAAGAGCTACAAAGGTTTTCTTTAGGGTTCTAGGATCCCTCAAGTGGGACATTCTCCTTGTGGATCTATGACGAGCCTGGTTTTTTAACTGTAAGTGTGGCTGAAGGGACCTCCTCAGTTCTTGCCGTGAGCTGACAGGAGTGGTTGATGGGTATGTATGTATGTATGTATGTATTTATTTTTGAGACGGAGTCTCACTCTGTTACCTAGGCTGGAGTGCAGTGGTGCGATCTCCTTGGCTCACTATAGCCTCCACCTCCTGGGTTCATGCCATTCTTCTGCCTCAGCCTCCCAAGTAGCTGGGACTACAGGTGCCCGCCACCACGCCCTGCTCATTTTTTGTCTTTTTTAGTAGAGACGGGGTTTCACCATGTTAGCCAGGATGGTCTGCATCTCCTGACCTCATTATCCACCCACCTCAGCCTCCCAAAGTGCTGGGATTACAGGCGTGAGCCACCGCACCCGGCCAGGTTTTGGTTTTTTGTTTTGTTTCTTGTTTGGTTTTTTTTCTTAGCGCTTCAGCACGTGTCCAAAGATACACACCAAGGCCACGGGTGGTGGCTCATGCCTGTAATCCTAGAACATTGGGAGGCTGAGGAGGGCAGATCGCTTGAGCCCAGGAGTTCGAGACAAGCCTGGGCAACATGGCAAGGCCCCATCTCTCCAAAAAAATTTAAAAATTAGCTGGGGGCCGGGCACGGTGGCTCATGCCTCTAATGCCAGCACTTTGGAAGGCCAAGGTGGGCGGATCACTGGAGGTCAGGAGTTCAAGACCAGCCTGGCCAACGTGGTGAAACCCCATCTCTACTAAAAAATACAAAAATTAACCGGGTATGGTGGTATGCCTGTAATCCCAGCTACTCAGGAGGCAGAGGCAGGAGAATTACTTGAATCCAGGAGGTGGAGGTTGCAGTGAGCCAAGATCTTACCACTGCCCTGCAGCCTGGGTGACAGACCTAGACCCTGTCTCTTTAAAAAAAAAAACAAAAAAAAAAAAAAACAAAGATACACACCAAATTGAACAGTGGTTTCTCTACTGAGTGCAACAGAAAGACAACCATGGGGGACTTTGGCTTCATCTATAATATCTGAAATGTTTTTATCATGAGAATGTTTATGTTTTACTTGTACAACTAGAGACAAAAATGATCAAAACAAAACATTTAATTTTTCTAATCCCAGCTACTCAGGAGGCTGAGGCAGGAGAATCGCTTAAATCTGGGAGGTGGAGGTTGCAGTGAGCTGAGATCATGCCACTGTACTCCAGCCTAGGTGACAGACCGAGACCCTTTCTCTAAAAATAAAAAATAAAAATAAATTAACAACAACAAAAAAAAACGCACAAAGATGCACCCCAAATTGAACAGTGGTTTCTCTGTTGAGGGCAACAGAAAGACAGCTTGGGGAACTTTGGTGTAGGGGACTTTGGCTTCATCTGTAATATCTGAAATGTGTTTTTCATGAGACTGTTCATGTTTTACTTATATAACTAAAGACAAAAATGATCAAAACTTTTTTTTTTTTTTTTTTGAGACGGAGTCTCAGTCTGTCTCCCAGGCTGGAATGCAGTGGTGCTATCTTGGCTCACTGTAACCTCCACCTCCTGGGTTCAAGGCATTCTCCCTGCCTTAGCCTCCTGAGTACCTGGGATTACAGGTGCCCACCACCATGCCCGAGTAATTTTTGTATTTTTTTTTTTTTTTTTTTGAGACGGAGTCTCACTCTGTCGCCCAGGCTGGAGTGCAGTGGCCGGATCTCAGCTCACTGCAAGCTCCACCTCCCGGGTTTACGCCATTCTCCTGCCTCAGCCTCCCGAGTAGCTGGGACTACAGGCGCCCGCCACCTCGCCCGGCTAGTTTTTGTATTTTTAGTAGAGACGGGGTTTCACCGTGTTAGCCAGGATGGTCTCGATCTCCTGACCTCGTGATCTGCCCATCTCGGCCTCCCAAAGTGCTAGGATTACAGGCTTGAGCCACCGCGCCCGGCCAATTTTTGTATTTTTAGTAGAGATGGGGTTTCGCCATGTTGGCCAGGCTGGTCTCAAATTCCTGACCTCGTGATCCGCCCACCTCGGCCTCCTAAAGTGCTGGGATTACGGACATGAGCTACCGCGCCTGGCCAACATTTAATTTTTCAAAGCGATTTGAACTGAACCAAGTTCTCGTCTGATAGATGGATCCTTGATTCCTATTCTGTTCTGAAATACACTTCTTTTTCCTGTAAGCAGGAAAGTTCTTATTACCAAAAGCTGGCAGTTTGATAAGGAATGGAGACTGTAGTAAGGAGTAGGTGAGGGAACCTGCTGATCCCTAAAACAGAGCATTGAGCTGTGGGATTTGCTGTAGACCGTAGGGCCTAACGAGTGCTTTTTGAGGCCCTTTCTACTTGCAGTGGCTCTCCTTGTCATCTTGCTGCCTCTTTTAGTTTGTTCTTAGTTCAGAGGCTAGATGTCTGTGGTATAACTTAGGCATCAAAACAGGGATGGGACTGGGCACGGTGTCTCATGCCTATCCTAACAGCAGTTTGGGAGGCCAGCGTGGGAGGATTGAGCCCAGGAATTTGGGACCACCCTGGGCAACATGGCAGAATCTCTTCTACACACACACACACACACACACACACACACACGGTGGCGCATGCCTATACACACACACACAGAGCCATATGTGGTGGCGCGTGCCTGTAGTCCCAGCTACTTGGGAGGTGGAGGTAAGAGGATCACTTGAGCTGGGCAGGTTGAGGCTGTAGGGAGCTGACATCATGCCAGTGTACTCCAGCCTGGGGTAACAGAGTGAGACCCTGTCTCAAAAAAAAAAAAAAAGAACCAAGGGTGGAGTCCCTCTCTCTTGGGACTAACGTGGGGCTCTTCATAGCTCCAGGTACTTTAGTCCTTCAAGAAAGGAAGATGTCCTTTGCTGTTACCTCGTGGTTGACCTCTTGAAATCATTCTATGCTGGAACTAATTCTCATTGCATTTTTAAAGTATGCTGTGGCATGCCTGGCCTACTTCTTAACAAAAAGAAAGCTAGCATTTTCTGACTTCTCAGCTAACATGGAAAGCTGGACACAGGCACAAATGCACACCTACCTACCTGCCTTCAGAGCAAACTTTGTCTCCAAGAGCTCAGCAGAAATGCTCCCAGCCTAGTGAGGTACCAAGTGGTTTGTGGAAGGTCCACCCAGCTTGGATACTTGAAGAAGAGCGAGCCTAAAAGGTGCCCTCTGACCTCCAGTGTTACTGTCAGATCTTAGGGTCAAAGTCACTTTCAGCCGATCTTTCCAGGGTGAGCTTGTTTGTGTGAGCAGGAATAGACTCAAACCAACTTAGATCTCCTCCTCGAGATGTGTGGTGTTTTCAGTTTTGTTTTTGTTTGTTTGTCTTCGTGACGGTGTTTTGCTCTATTACCTATGCTGGAGTGCAGTGGTACAATCTTGGCTCCCTATAGCCTCCTCCTCACTGGCTCAAGTGATTATCCCACCTCAGCCTCCCAAGTAGCTGGGACTTACAGCTGCACACCACGACACCTGGCTTTTTGGGGGGGGTATTTTTAGTAGAGACAGGGTTTTGCCATGTTGCCCAGGCTGGTCTCGAACTCCTGGGCTCAAGTGATCTGCCTGCCTCAGCCTCACAAAAGGCTGGGGCTGCAGGCATGAGCCACTGCATGTGGCCCAGTGTGTTTAAGAGAACTCTTTTATTTACCATTTAAGTATCAGGGTTTTCATCCTTTCTTCAATTACAGTTAGTTTCCAGCCTGAAGTAATGTTGCTAGCTAGAGAATGAACATGGGGCAGGGGATGGAGTTAGGGTACATTTTCTTAGGTGAATATTTTTCATATTGAGCTCCTATTTGCTAATACTGGAGTTTGTTGACCTAGAGTGAACTCTTCATTGATTAATTCAAGACAAGCAAAGCCTACAAATAAATACCAAGTTCTCACTGAAAAACATAAAAGCTGGGAAAAAACAGAATTTGTTCAATTGGCAAACATTTGTTGATTACTGTTATAGACCAGGTGTTAGGAGTATAGTCCCAGACCTTATTGGCGGTTAAGAAATTGCCTTTCTCATCCAATGTATCTCTTTTTTACCTCCCACCCCTTATGTTATAAAGTATGGTGACTTGGAGTGAGTCCTTGGCAAATGGAGGCTATGATAATCTATAATAATCGTCATCATTCTAATATATAATAGAAGGAGAGGGGATCTATAAATGTTTCCCAAACTTGTTAACATTCTCTTGTAGCTCCTGGTGCCATCCTGGCAGCATTTTGTAAAGTTTTGCTATTAGAAAAGAACTAAAGCCTCACTGAAGTAGTTGCTTTCTTATGACTATAGAAGTTAGGACTGGGAAAGAAGACGAAAGTGCTAGATCTGCTTCTGAGGGGATAGAAGGATAGAAAAGGAATCAGCAAAACTCAGTCACACCATTGTTTGTATATTGTCTCACTACTATTGCTCTATAGTGTCAGAGTTGAATAGTTTTGAAGGAGGCTTTATGGCCCACCAAGGTCTAATATATATTCCACCTGGTCCTTAACAGAGTTTGCCATATGTAAATTATAGTATTATGACTAGGGCCGGGCGCGGTGGCTCACGCCTATAATCTCAGCACTTTGGGAGGCCAAGGAGGGCCTCCTGCGGTCGGGAGTTCGAGACCAGCCTGACCAACATGGAGAAAACCCGTCTCTACTAAAAATACAAAAAATTTAGCCGGGTGTGGTGGCACATGCCTGTAATCCTAGCCACTCAAGAGGCTGAGGCAGGAAAATCACTTGGACCTGGGAGACGGAGGTTGCGATGAGCCGAGACACACCATTGCACTCCAGCCTGGGCAACAAGAACGAAACTCTGTCTCAAAAAAAAAAAAAAAAAGAATTTTTTTTTTTTTAAATAAAAATAGTATTATGACTAAAGAATGTGTGTGATGTATTTGCTCTTGATTATTTAAGGAAAATGCTAAGCAAGTAGTAGGATTATTGATAGTAGAATCTTTCTGCCTAATATTACTAATCCATGTTCTTATATATATGTTCTAGGATCTATCTGGTTCAATAGATGACCTCCCCATGGGGACAGAAGGAGCTCTGAGTCCTGGAGTGAGCACATCAGGGATTTCCAGCAGCCAAGGAGAGCAGAGTAATCCAGCTCAGTCTCCTTTTTCTCCTCATACTTCCCCTCACCTGCCTGGCATCCGAGGCCCCTCCCCGTCCCCTGTTGGCTCTCCCGCCAGTGTTGCTCAGTCTCGCTCAGGACCACTCTCGCCTGCTGCAGTGCCAGGTACCCTCAAGTGCTGGGCTTTAGGGAGAGGGAAAGGTGACTGCCCCCAGTAATATTAAGGAATCCTAGTCTTCCCCTCTCAGAGAAAGCATCTCTGGCTCATGCCTGCATAGTTTCCCCCTTAGCATTTGGAGAAGGGAGATTGGAACCTGTTGGCTGGATCTCTTTGTGTGTGATACTGGGAGGTACTTGGCCTCTCCATGAGCCATTTCTAGCTCTGAATTGACTACCTAGCTAGAATTCCCAGGCTTAGCCATGATATTCTTATGTTGTTCTTTGTCTGGAGCAGGCAACCAGATGCCACCTCGGCCACCCAGTGGCCAGTCGGACAGCATCATGCATCCTTCCATGAACCAATCAAGCATTGCCCAAGATCGAGGTGAGAGCCTGGGTGTTGGGGAGGGGCAGGGAGCTAGGGCAGACATTTGAGTGCCCTATGCAGTAGCTTTTAGAGAGCTGTTTGACCATGAAGCTTAGGACAATCCCTGCAGCAAATTGTTTTTATATTTAAAAGTTGACATGATAATTGTACTTACTTATGGGGAACATAGTGATGTTTCAATAGATATAACGTATAGTGATCAGATCAGGGTAATTAGCAGATATACAATCTCAAACACTTACTACTTCTTTGTGCTGAGACCCAGCAGCAAATTGTGAAGTTAGAGTGGGCTTGGCCATGTTAGTGTCTCCATTTCTCAGTACTTGTCTCTGTTTTGATGGTTGCCCCCTTACATTTTGCCTCATGTGGTCGGCAGTTGCTGAAGACTCAACATTTGGTCTTCACTCATTAAGTCATTCATTTTGGTTTTTGTCATTCCTCTTTGTCTTTTCAAACCTCCATTTAGCAGGAACAGTTGGCATGCCCTGGTTAATGGCTTATGTCACTCTGAAGGTGCCTGCCTAAAATGACATACCACTATATAGAAAATCAGATAGAGACTCCATGCAAGTAGCTGCTAAAGAAAATGTAGATGGTAAAGTCCCAGGATAAGGAGGGAGAGCATTTGTTCGCATTGTATAAAGCTAATAACTATATGGATACTACCCACAAATAGGTTATATGCAGAGGAACCCCCAGATGCCCCAGTACAGTTCCCCCCAGCCCGGCTCAGCCTTATCTCCGCGTCAGCCTTCCGGAGGACAGATACACACAGGCATGGGCTCCTACCAGCAGAACTCCATGGGGAGCTATGGTCCCCAGGGGGGTCAGTATGGCCCACAAGGTTAGTATACTACCCAGTTAGGAGTAGATAGGGGTGAGAGGAGAAAACAGTTCCTTGTCTGATATGTTGCCATCTAGCTTGTAACCTTGTGAGAGAAGGGCTGTCCTTTGCCTTAAATCCACCCAGGCCAGGCCCTTGAAGAAGGGCAAGGAAAGATTCCATTTGTCTCCACTTACTCTGTCACCATGAGAAAGTCTTTCAATTTCACTGAGCCTCTGTTTCATTTGTAAAAATGGAGATAAGGTGTTTACTCCACCATTGAGCACAGACAATTAATACATGGTAGCTATTGGTTATTACTTTTTTAAAATTATTTTTAGTGAATAAGTCATAATGGAATAGATCTTTGCTCAAAATTGCAACCCTAGGCAGATCAAAAGTTGAGTATCTTACACAGAGTATGGAGACAGAAAGGAAGTTATCTTCTTCTGGAAGTTGAAGTGCCTGTGTGGCAGCAAAGCCAGCCTTGCTCTGTGCTGCCTTTAAGATGGAGGGGATAACTGACCTGCCTTTACATGCTTCTGGCACCCCCCACTTTTTCTCATGGAGATAAAGGCTACCATGAAGTTGGTCTCTTTCCTAACCAAAATATTGAATGACATTGTTTGGTGTTCTAGAGTTGAGAGATACTAGTGAGTTGCTGGTGAGTCACTAACCAAGTCTCTGTCTTCTCTTCCTCCCCTCTCAGGTGGCTACCCCAGGCAGCCAAACTATAATGCCTTGCCCAATGCCAACTACCCCAGTGCAGGCATGGCTGGAGGCATAAACCCCATGGGTGCCGGAGGTCAGATGCATGGACAGCCTGGCATCCCACCTTACGGCACACTCCCTCCAGGGAGGATGAGTCACGCCTCCATGGGCAACCGGCCTTATGGCCCTAACATGGCCAATATGCCACCTCAGGTTGGGTCAGGGATGTGTCCTCCACCAGGGGGCATGAACCGGAAAACCCAAGAAACTGCTGTCGCCATGCATGTTGCTGCCAACTCTATCCAAAACAGGTAAGGCCTAGGAAGTGGAGAGGGTGTCAGTTCTAGAAAATGTATTGTAGACCCACTCAGATTATTGAGATGCTTCTGGACCTAAATCGGGGGGGGGAAAATGGGTGTGTGTGTATGAAGTGTTAATTCTTACATGTCTTAGATGGGTCTGAAATTTCACATGACTAAACATGATATGTAAAGAGCTTTATAAAAGACAGGGTTTTGGCCGGGCGTGGTGGCTCACGCCTGTAATCCTAGCACTGTGGGAGGCCAAGGCGGGCAGATCATGAGGTCAGAAGTTTGAGACCAGCCTGACCTATATGGTGAAACCCCGTCTATACTAAAAATACAAAATTAGCCAGGCGTGGTGGTGCATGCCTGTGATCCCAGCTACTCAGGAGGCTGAGGCAGGAGAATCGCTTGAACCCAGGAGGCGGAGGTTGCAGTGAGCCGAGATTGTGCCACTGCACTCCAGCCTGGGCGACAGAACGAGACTGAAAGAAAAAAAGAGAAGAAAAGAGAAAAGGTTTTTGTGGAGTGTTTTGTTTAGTTTTGGGATCTTTTGAGACAGGGCCTTGCTCTGTTCCCCAGACTGAATTGCAGTGGCATGACCATAATTCACTGCAGCCTTGACCTCCCAGGCTTAAGTGATCCTCCCACCTCAGCCTTCTGAGTAGTTGGGACTACAGGCACACACCACCACACACGGCTAATTTTATTTTTTATTTTTTATTTTTATTTATTTATTTACTTATTTTGAGACAGAGTCTCACTCTGTTGCCCAAGCTGGAGTGCAGTGGTGCACTTTCAGCTCACTGCAACCTCTGCTTCCCAGTTCAAGCGATTCTCCTGCCTCAGCCTCCTGAGTAGCTGGGATTACAGGCACCTGCCACCATGCCCTGTTAATTTTTATATTTTTAGTAGATACTGGGTTTCACCATGTTAGCCAGGCTGGTCTCGAACTCCTGACCTCAAGCGAGCTGCCTGCGTTGGCCTCCCAAAGTGCTAGGCATGATCCACCATGCCCAGCCTCTTTTTTTTTTTTTTTTTTTTAAATAGATATGGGGTCTCACTATGTTGTCAGGGCTAAAGACAGCTTATTTTGATTTGCAAAATAAGTGTTCAGAGTAGGTGGTTTAACTTCTATCAGTCAACATTTTGGTTTCCAAAAGGATTCTTAATGATACGTATGTTTTGGATCTTTGGTGTTAGAAATAGCAAATGGTAAGCTTGTGGTTTGCCATTTCTCTTACTGTTTTATGTGGTCCTGTGTGTTGACTCTGGTGCTAGAGTGCAGAAGGCTCACGTGATTAGGTTTAATGACTACTTTGGCCACTAAATCTTATTGAGTTGTTGATGAACCAAGGTAAAATAGGGTGATTGACTATAAAGAGGTGGATTTGGTAGAACTTCAGAAAGATGGAAGTGCAAAGTTTGCATTAGCCCATCAAGAAATAATGCAAAGCCACCTCTGGGTGATATGCTGAGGGTTCCAGTTCGGAATTTAGCATGACAAAAAGTGGTACAGTTCGGCATTTCATCTATGTCTTGCCACAGAGAGGGCCCTTAAATGGAAATACAACTTGACTTTGGAGGTGGCTTTGAGGAAGGCAGTACTTAAAAGACACAGCAGGGCTCTGCTTCAAAGAATTGTACCCTTTGAAATTCAGCTATCGTGGCTGGGTGTGGTGGCTCACTCCTGTTATCCTAGCACTTTGGGGTACCGAGGCAGGTGGATGACCTGAGGTCAGGAGTTCAAGACCAGCCTGCCCAGCATGGCGAAACCCCATCTCTACTAAAAATACAAAAAATTAGCCAGGCATGGTGGTGGGCACCTGTAATCCCAGCTACTTGGGAGGCTGAGGCAGGAGAATCGCTTGTACCTGGGAGGTGGAGGTTGCAGGTTGCAGTGAGCTGAGATCGCACCATTGCACTCCAGCCTGGGCGACAAGAATGAAACTCCCATCTAAACAAAAAAAAAAAAATTGGCCGGGCATAGTGGCTCACCCCTATGATCCCAGCACTTTGGGAGGCCAAGGCAGGCGGATCACGAGGACAGGACATTGAGACCATCCTGGCTAATACAGGGAAACTCTGTCTCTACTAAAAGTACAAAAAATTAGCCTGGCATGGTGGCGGGTGCCTGTAGTCCCAGCTACTTGGGAGGCTGAGGCAGGAGAATGGCGTGAACCTGGGAGGCGGAGCTTGCAGCGAGCCGAGATCACGCCACTGCGCTCCAGCCTGGGCAACAGAGCAAGACTGTCTCAAAAAAAAAAAAAAAAATTAAATAAACTATTGTTTGCTATCCAGAACTTGAACTCTCTTAATATCTTTTGTGGGATGTAGAAGATAAGAAAATCTGGGTGTTAGCTGGACATGGTGGTGCATGCCTCATAGTCTTAGGCACTCAGGAGGCTGAAGAAGGCAGATCGTTTGAGCTCAGGAGTTTAAGGCTGCAGAAAGCTATGATCACACCACTGCACTCCAGCCAGGGTGCCAGAGCAATACCCTATCTCAAGAAAATAAAGAAAAATAATATCCGGATGTTCCATAGTTCTAGTTTTGGGGACCCATCATTGTTTTCCTTTTAATCCTAACTAGATGATCACACAGCACTATTTGGCTCAAGTTCAAATCTAAAAGCCCAGAGTCTAACCTTAGTCTCTCTCACTTTCCATCTTCTTCCTTAGGCCGCCAGGCTACCCCAATATGAATCAAGGGGGCATGATGGGAACTGGACCTCCTTATGGACAAGGGATTAATAGTATGGCTGGCATGATCAACCCTCAGGGACCCCCATATTCCATGGGTGGAACCATGGCCAACAATTCTGCAGGTAAGTGCTAGTCATTCTCACTAGAGATTTCTTCAAGAGTCACATCACAGCTAAACTTACTGGTCTTGAGAATTTTTTTCTCTTTTACAGGGATGGCAGCCAGCCCAGAGATGATGGGCCTTGGGGATGTCAAGTTAACTCCAGCCACCAAAATGAACAACAAGGCAGACGGGACACCCAAGACAGAATCCAAATCCAAGGTAGCAATTTTTGTGTTGTCTCTTTCAATTTTGTGTCCTATCTTTTTCAGTGATAGGAAGGAAAAAGAAAAGAGAGAGACAAGATCCCAGCCTTTTATGACACCGGACTAGATAGTCTCTGAAAAAGCTGCTGTTGCCTCCTCTTATCATGAAGGGTCTCAGAATAATAGCTCAGTGAGTTGGGTCTGGGTTGGTCTAAGAGATCCTGGTAAATAACATAATATTCTCACAGCTGTTTGTTATGGGGGAAATGGCAGACCCTGCAGCATCAAACTCTCTGTACTGTTTGGCTGGTGCCCTCTGTGAAACCGTGCCTCCTGTACTCAAGCATTGATAGATGGGGTGTGCCATGGGCAACTAGTTGCTCTTCTCTTCCTGAACCTTACTCGTGGCAGCAGGAATGGTACCCTATGTTCTGTAAAGAAGGCAATAAGGCACATGAGGCTTGAGTCCTTGGCTTCCCTTAGGTTGGTCCTGGGTGTGCTGTTAGGCTGTGCAGTAGTAATGGGTCCTACTCAGCATTTGGGTCATTTGAAATATTTCTGTCCTTGGCCATACCTCACTTTCCCTATCTATATATGTAGGGAAAATAAAAATCATAGCTGTTACCTCCTGTGAGTCTTCACCTCTAGCTCCCAGCCCTTTTGACCATCCTCCTGTCTTGGACAGGATGATATCCAAAGCCCTTCAACCAGGTGGGAAACCCTTCCTTTCTTTAGAAGAGGCAAAGAGTTTATTTTCATTTTAGTCCATCCCATTGCCTCAAGATCATGTTGTGAGTTTTTCGATTTTCTAAAACATAGTACCTAAGTATGTTCAGGCTCCTGGGTAGTAGTGTGGGAGTAGTAGTGGCTTTGATGTCAGATGGACAAGGATTTAATCCTCAGCCTGCCACTTAAAAGCTGTGAGATCTTACACTTTGCCTCCTGGTGCCTGCTTCCTTATCTTTAAAAATGGGGATAATTTTATAATACCTAATATATAAAGGCATCTAGCATCCCACCCAGTACATAACATATTCAGTGTTAGCTTCCTTCCTTTATAGGAAAAAAAAATTTGGTTCTTTTTTGGCCCTTCAACCTTGTGAAGGCAGGGCAGGTGTTAGTGACCACCCCAGAGTAAGAAGCTTTAACACTGCTCCAGTCAAGAGACTTCTGAGACCCTTAGCATAGGCGTTGAATCTGACCCATTCCTATGAATTTTGACCTGAACCTTCCAGAAATCCAGTTCTTCTACTACAACCAATGAGAAGATCACCAAGTTGTATGAGCTGGGTGGTGAGCCTGAGAGGAAGATGTGGGTGGACCGTTATCTGGCCTTCACTGAGGAGAAGGCCATGGGCATGACAAATCTGCCTGCTGTGGGTAGGAAACCTCTGGACCTCTATCGCCTCTATGTGTCTGTGAAGGAGATTGGTGGATTGACTCAGGTGAGTGGGTGCCTGACACTTGACTGCCCCTGTGGTTTCCACAAACCCCTTTCTAGGTACTCACTGGCTTCACGTGGTAGCATGCATCCCACAGGGACATCATCCTCTCCTGCTCTCTGAGTTGAATATTGATAATATTGATAGACCAGGGAGCACAGGTTTCCCAGAAGATAAGGCAGGAAGCACAGACCTCCCTGGTAGTATGAGGTATTAGCAGTAAGTTTACCGTGTATCTAGGGTCCCACTGAGATGCAAAGCTAGGGAAAGTCTGTGGGCATTCTGATTCCATGGGAGGCAGTTTGGCATAGTAGCAAAGACAGGATTTGGAGAGATGGACCTGGTTTTGAATCCCTTCTTACCCACTTACAACATATATGACCTTAAGATGTGTAACCACTCTGAACCTTAATTTTCTTATTTGTAAAATACAAACACTATGTAACAGTATATAACTCACTAGACTATCAAAAATTAGAAATAACCTTGACTTTCAGCAAGGTTTCTGCCACATAAATCGGCCTGCAAGATGGTACAGAGGTAGCCAGAGTATAAGTAGATCTTCCCATTCCTGGAATCTTCCCAGTAGAGATAGGATTTCAGGAACTGTTGAGTAGAAATAGTTTATTATAAAGGAAGAAGTAGTAGGAAATGATGTGTTTAGTTTTTCTGTATGGGAAACTTAAATGAAAACCTGAAGTGGACACCACCCAGAGCTTGCGCCTACTCTGATACCTTACAATTTTGTAGACTCAGCCCAGGAGGCAAACAGGTGAGGCAGCAGAGACAGACAGCGGAGTGTGCCTTGCAGACTTTCCTCCTGTGTGTGTTCTGTAGTCACCAGACCAGAAGCCTGCTGTTGGATCAGTTTGTGGCTGAGCTCGGGGAGGCGTGGCAGGGAGGGACTTATTCCAGACCTTCTAAATCAGAAGAGGAAAACAGCTGTCACCAGCAGAAAAGAAAGTGATTGGAATGAAGCCAGCCAACAGTCAGTTATGAATTCCTTCTCCCTTCAGGCTTTATTCCCCTCCCCCACAAAGGAAAACAAAACAAAACAAGACATGTGCATACTGCCACATAACTGGCATGAGAAGCAAAGCCATGGAAGGCTTTTGAGGTGACTCCACGCATATTCCTGCCATTCTCCCTGATACTCAGATCTCATAGTCAAGTCTTCCCTGCCTATAGGGAAGGGGAGCTTTGGTTAGGTTTCGCTCACTTCTGATTGGGTGAGCTTCAGGGTTCAGTGAACCTAGGATGAGATACAGAGAGAATTCTGATGTCTGAATCTGTCTTCCAGATTGCAAAAGGATGCAAACCTTTAAAATGCCTTGTAATTGAACTTTTATAAGACAGTGATAATTCAGGGGCAAAAGAGTGCTTTTTATAAGTTAGTTTGTGAAGGCTCCAAGAAAGCAAAGCTGCATCTTGAGCTTATCTAAAGAATTACTAAGGTTTAGGTGGAAGAGTGGCCAATCCAGTAGACTGGCCTAGATGCCACGGAGATGGGAGAGAGTCTGGATATTTCCCACCAAGGCCATCTCCAACCATGAAGACTTAGCTCAGGTGTTACCCACTCTTAAGAAGTATTCCTAGTCACCTCTGCCCCATCGAGGTTGTCCCCCTCTGTGCCTGTTGAAACTCTTCTTTCTAGTGTCATGGGTACCGTATCAGCAGACATTACGACTTACTGAACTTCCTTTGTGTATGGGGACTGGAAAACCCTTGTTCTCAGGGCTTGGGGGAATAGGTTTACCATATGGTAGATGAATAAGCGTAAGAATACATGAAGGCCGGGCGCGGTGGCTCAAGCCTGTAATCCCAGCACTTTGGGAGGCCGAGACGGGCGGATCACGAGGTCAGGAGATCGAGACCATCCTGGCTAATACGGTGAAACCCCGTCTCTACTAAAAAATACAAAAAACTAGCCGGGCGACGAGGCGGGCGCCTGTAGTCCCAGCTACTCGGGAGGCTGAGACAGGAGAATGGCGTGAACCCGGGAGGCGGAGCTTGCAGTGAGCTGAGAGCCGGCCACTGCACTCCAGCCTGGGTGGCAGAGCAAGACTCCGTCTCAAAAAAAAAAAAAAAAAAAAAAGAATACATGAAGAAGGAGACCTGTCCATCTAGAGCAGAAAGACTAATTGTAGGGAGCATCTGGGGAATGGGCTTGGTCAGTGTGCCCTGAAGCTGAGGGAAGGAGGCAGAACTGTAGGTTGGCTGCTGGGGAGATACAAAAGTCATAAGGCCGGGTACAGTGGCTCACACCTGTAATCCCAGCACTTTGGGAGGCCAAGGCGGGCGGATCACGAGGTCAGGAGATCGAGACCATCCTGGCTAACATGGTGAAACCCCGTCTCTACTAAAAATACAAAAAAATGAGCCGGGTGTGGTGGCGGGCGCCTGTAGTCCCAGCTACTCGGAGGCTGAGGCAGGAGAATGGCATGAACCCAGGAGGCGGAGCTTGCAGTGAGCCGAGATCGTGCCACTGCACTCCAGCCTAGGCGACAAAGCGAGACTCCGTCTCAAAAAAAAAAAAAAAAGTCATAATAAGGCCCTGGGCCAGGCACAGTGACTCACACCTGTAATCCCAGCACTTTGGGAGGCTGAGACGGGCGGATCATCTGAGGTCTGAGACCAGCCTGGCCAACATGGCCAAACCTTGTCTCTACTAAAAATATAAAAATTAGTGGGGCGTGGTGGCAGGCGCCTGTAGTCCCACTGCTTGGCAGACTGAGGCAGGAGAATCACTTGAACCCAGGAGGAGGAGGTTGCAGTGAGCAGAAATGGCGCCACTACACTCCAGCCTGGGTGACAAAGTGAGACTCTGTCTCTAAATAAATAAATAAATAAGACCCTGAACACCTGGACCATCAGGACAGTGACTGGTAAGGGAAAGGGATCTGTGGTTATTTGTCAGTGAGATATGTTAGGAGAGCAGTGGCACAAGAATGTCAAATTTGCAGGGAGCACCATTCCAGGAAAAAAATCAGATGTGTAAATTCCCAGTTTGACAAAGCAAGTCAAGCAGGGTGGTCATTGATACTATCACGAGTCTCCATTTTATAAAATGTTAGTTTTTATTAGTGCATTTAAAATAGGATTTAGGGCCAGGCACAGTGGCTCATGCCTGTAATCCCAGCACTTTAGGAGGCCGAGGTGAGTAGATGACTTGAAGCCAGGAGTTTGAGACCAGCCTGGCCAACATGGTGAAACCCCATCTCCACTAAAAATACAGAAATTAGCCAGAAGTGGTGGTGCACGCCTGTAATCTCAGCTACTGGGGAGGCTGAGATAAGAGAATCGCTTGAGCCCGGGAGGCAGAGGTTGCAGTGAGCTGAGATCGCGCCACTGCATTCCAGCCTAGGCGACAGCAAGATTTATTTTTTCTGTCTCAAAAAAAAAAAAAAAGTATTTAGATACGCAGATGATTCGTACACCATTTTTCAGCAGTGTACTAAAAAACTGGACTCTGAATTCTGTTCCAGTAGTAATGTGAAATTTGCCCTGTTTTGCATAAGCACAGTCTGATCGTTGCAGTGGAACATCCTGGGGGTAAAACGAAGCCAGCTGCAGATTTAACACTTCTTGTGGAGTATCCACCAAGCAAGTTTAACTTTTAAAATTACCTAAGAACTGTGATTTTACAAAGATGAATACCTTTCAGCCTGATGGGGCTTGGGACTTACGGGCAGAAAACCAGGCGGGAGATATACCCCGACTCTTTTGGTTTGATTATACAGGTCAACAAGAACAAAAAATGGCGGGAACTTGCAACCAACCTCAATGTGGGCACATCAAGCAGTGCTGCAAGCTCCTTGAAAAAGCAGTATATCCAGTGTCTCTATGCCTTTGAATGCAAGATTGAACGGGGAGAAGACCCTCCCCCAGACATCTTTGCAGCTGCTGATTCCAAGAAGTCGCAGCCCAAGATCCAGCCTCCCTCTCCTGGTAAGGATGGGGTCAGTGGCCCCACCAAGGCTGAGAGGGCCTGTTGCCCTGGCCTCATATTCAGTGGTACCTGCCTCCAATAGGATATGCCAAGGATCTGTGCTCTGCCTTGCCCTAACACAGGGCTTAATAGGTTGGCTGACTAGAGAGTGGGCAGTGGAAACTCCCTTGGGAGGTACTCTGCCGCAGCCCTTAAAATTTTAATTTTTGTTGTGCAGCTGGCAACTTGCCAAATGTTTGTAAAGTGGTGAATGGGAGGGGCACAGGAGGAGTTGGGGGAACTGACAAATGGCAGCAAGACAGGGCCATCTGGGAGCTTTGGCCCCTTGATGTCAGCACCTTAGAATGCAGCTCAGACTAGAGCCCTGAATTCCCCAGGGAGCTGAGATGGTAATGAATGGGAAGGAGGGAGTGGGGAAGGGATATGAATGGAACTC
This sequence comes from Trachypithecus francoisi, assembly GCF_009764315.1. NCBI lineage: Eukaryota > Metazoa > Chordata > Mammalia > Primates > Cercopithecidae > Trachypithecus > Trachypithecus francoisi. The sequence continues at coordinate 98,092,563 of NW_022681457.1, read as the reverse complement.
CCTAATGGGAGAGCCTCTGCCCACCCTCCTTTCTGAGAGGAGGCTGAGGCCTAGGGCGAGCCTAGAGAGGGAAGAAGACCAGGGTGCCTGGAAGGTGGGTATAAACACATGTGCCCTGGTGTTGACCTCTGAGGGTGTAGTGAGTGCCTGAGATGACTCATCAGCTGGGGAGGCCTCAGCAGTGGGATATCTACTGCCAGGAATGGTAACTATTGGAAACATTAATTACTAGTAGTTTTATACTCATCAGCTTAGAAGAACATTTGAACTTGAGGGATGACACCAAGCTGGATGCTTCAGAACAGAAGCTCCTAGACTCCTAAAATACATCCCAGATTTGGAACCCCCTCCCACCCAGGATTTGGGAGGCTCTGACTGGAGCTCATGCACCAGCATTACAGGGTTTCATAGGTTAGACAAGGTCCTTTGGAGGAGTGAAAAGAAATAGCCAGGGAAGCTGGCAGTGACTCAAGGAATCACCAGCATGGTGATGTCATGGCCACATCACTCCTCTTTTCTACATGTAAAACAAAAACAAAGAGCTACAAAACCCTCAAATTCCCGTCTTTATGACCTGGCCTTGTAGATCCTCTGCTAAGAAGGGTGATCAGGCTTTAAAGGCCTTAGGAAGAACTTTCCCAAAGAGATTCTGGGTCATTCGTGTGTTTGTGTGAGAGTTAAACACTTTCATGCCAAGCAAACTGCTCATATTGTATCTCTGTCCACAGCGGGATCAGGATCTATGCAGGGGCCCCAGACTCCTCAGTCAACCAGCAGTTCCATGGCAGAAGGAGGAGACTTAAAGCCACCAACTCCAGCATCCACACCACACAGTCAGATCCCCCCATTGCCAGGCATGAGGTATGGCCAAGAACAGGGGCAGATGGTTGGGAGGATGGCTGGAGATAAGTGCATGGCAACTTCTTTGCAGCCAAAGGGTGGTCCTTGCCTCTGCCTTCCCAGCCAGTGACTACTGCGTGTCCTGTGTTATATTGGAGGAATTGGTCTATTTGTGGTTTAATTGGTTTTCCTCACTCTGGAGCAGGAGCAATTCGGTTGGGATCCAGGATGCCTTTAATGATGGAAGTGACTCCACATTCCAGAAGCGGAATTCCATGACTCCAAACCCTGGGTATCAGCCCAGTATGAATACCTCTGACATGATGGGGCGCATGTCCTATGAGCCAAATAAGGATCCTTATGGCAGCATGAGGAAAGGTGACTGATCTGATTGCTATTTGAACTTGTGTTCGTAAAGATGGGACCAGTGAAATGGGGGGAAATCTTGAGAGTGGCTCAGGGTTCTTGTGGAGCCATCTTCTGAGATAATGCATTTCCTGCCCTAACTACCCCTCTTCATCCCTGCCTCCTTTCTTGTCTCCTCCTTGACCTCACCTTGTCATCCCTTAACAAGTACATGCCTTTTCCTGGTTGAGGCCTCTTTAGATCTCTGTTTTGAACTTGTCTGGAAAACAATGAGATCAAACTTGAAGAGGGCCTGGGTCTTTGGAGCAGACAAATGTATATTACCAGCTTTGCCAACTTACCAGTTTGTTCACTGCTTGCCTTTCTACACTCAGCTCCAGGGAGTGATCCCTTCATGTCCTCAGGGCAGGGCCCCAACGGCGGGATGGGTGACCCCTACAGTCGTGCTGCTGGCCCTGGGCTAGGAAATGTGGCGATGGGACCACGACAGCACTATCCCTATGGAGGTCCTTATGACAGAGTGAGGTAAGCATGACCCCAGCTCCTGTCCACCCGCCAGCACCCTGAAGCTATAGTGGGCCCAATCTGTCTCTTCAATTTTGTTTAGGACGGAGCCTGGAATAGGGCCTGAGGGAAACATGAGCACTGGGGCCCCACAGCCCAATCTCATGCCTTCCAACCCAGACTCGGGGATGTATTCTCCTAGCCGCTACCCCCCACAGCAGCAGCAGCAGCAGCAACGGTGAGTAAAGCCTGGTCTTGGTGCTACTGTGACTCGGGCTTCGCCACTGCCCACGCTGATCCTGTGTTTCTTTGCCTCCTGTAGACATGATTCCTATGGCAATCAGTTCTCCACCCAAGGTACCCCTTCTGGCAGCCCCTTCCCCAGCCAGCAGACCACAATGTATCAACAGCAGCAGCAGGTGAGGAGGGTAGCTGGGAATGGACAAGCACGCAGGTTCGTCTTGAAAGCTAGTTAGTAAACTAACGTGTTAAAGTCTAAGAAGCTCACTTTAGATATTTTGGCATTCTTCTCTCACCTGACTGGCCAGTCCTGCCTGAAGAGCCAAGTCCTCAATCTCTTCTCTACTTGGAGTTGGAAGGGGCTAGAAATAGACCTTATTTTGATTGTTAGGTTTTGTATATTTTTCTACTTAGAGCAAGGGAGGGGAAGAAAGAGTGGCGGTTGCTTTTGGAAACAACTTCAAAAGATAATTTGTTAAGGTGATTCCCATGTTTCCTTGGAGTCTATGGCCACCAGGCATCTAGTTGTAGCCATCTCAGCATCTGTGGGCTTTATGTCCCTGAGTGCAGAGTATTAACTTTCCCTCTGCTTGTCTCTGCCTTAGAATTACAAGCGGCCAATGGATGGCACATATGGCCCTCCTGCCAAGCGGCATGAAGGGGAGATGTACAGCGTGCCATACAACACTGGGCAGGGGCAGCCTCAGCAGCAGCAGTTGCCCCCAGCCCAGCCCCAGCCTGCCAGCCAGCAACAAGCTGCCCAGCCTTCCCCTCAGCAAGATGTATACAACCAGTATGGCAATGCCTATCCTGCCACTGCCACCGCTGCTACTGAGCGCCGACCAGCAGGCGGCCCCCAGAACCAATTTCCATTCCAGTTTGGCCGAGACCGTGTCTCTGCACCCCCTGGCACCAATGCCCAGCAAAACATGCCACCGCAAATGATGGGCGGCCCCATACAGGCATCAGCTGAGGTTGCTCAGCAAGGCACCATGTGGCAGGGGCGTAATGACATGACCTATAATTATGCCAACAGGCAGAGCACGGGCTCTGCTCCCCAGGGCCCCGCCTATCATGGCGTGAACCGAACAGATGAAATGCTGCACACAGATCAGAGGGCCAACCACGAAGGCCCGTGGCCTTCCCATGGCACACGCCAGCCCCCATATGGTCCCTCTGCCCCTGTGCCCCCCATGACAAGGCCCCCTCCATCTAACTACCAGCCCCCGCCAAGCATGCAGAATCACATTCCTCAGGTATCCAGCCCTGCTCCCCTGCCCCGGCCAATGGAGAACCGCACCTCTCCTAGCAAGTCTCCATTCCTGCACTCTGGGATGAAAATGCAGAAGGCAGGTCCCCCAGTACCTGCCTCGCACATAGCACCTGCTCCTGTGCAGCCCCCCATGATTCGGCGGGATATCACCTTCCCACCTGGCTCTGTTGAAGCCACACAGCCTGTGTTGAAGCAGAGGAGGCGGCTCACAATGAAAGACATTGGTAAGGAGATTTCCCTCATTTGGTTGCCTAATCTGCCCCTTTCCGTCTTGTCCATTGTTCCCTGCACCTTAATATTCTGGATGAGGTTGAATCTGGTCCAGTATTGACTAAAATAGAACCAAAGAACTTTGGAAAAGGAAGAAATAAGCTAACTAAAAGTTTTCCTTCAAAACATTGCCATGCAGTGATGTCCTAGACAGCTTAGAAGCCATGAGGGGCTCGTGTGTGTCATCTCCCAGACAGGAACTGCCTTCTACCTTGTGTTATCTTCAGAGTAGCCTCACTGATGGGGCAACCCTGGGGATGCCTCCAGCCAACCTGGGCTTGGTGGATGGAGGACATGGAGGTTTATTTCAGGAACCCCGGAGGCATGGCGGGTAATGATGTCCCTCAAGTCTGGTCTCCTGGCAGAGAGCACATGGGCATTAGATACCATCAACATCCTGCTATATGATGACAACAGCATCATGACCTTCAATCTCAGTCAGGTGAGTATCAGTGCCTGGGGAAGACTGAGATGGTTTGGGATCTTCTTAGTGTAGACAATGGGAATGTCTCATCTTTAGCCACCATGGTCTTTCTCTTTCACTCTTGTAGATATCTTCCATGCCAGTACTTTGCTTCCTTTGCCTCTGGGCACGGGCCCAGGATCTTGAGAGCAATAATAATTTGTTTACATGATACCTTAACACAGGATTGACTTCAAAAGGAATTTGAGAGACACTTTGAAGTGTTAGTAAGAATGCAGATTCTATTGATGCCAGTGGGGACACCACATTTTCTAGAAGAATCTTGTTTTTTTTTTCTAATAGAGACAAGGTTTCACTATGTTGCCCAGGTTCATGAACTCCTGAGTTCAAGTAATCCTCCCAAAGTGCTAGGATTACAGGCGTGAGCCACCAGGCCTGGCCTGAATCTGTGGTCTTTTTATCAGTGAGTAGAGTACGTTGTTTCCATTTTTCCCTTTCTTCTCTGAACAGTAAGGGCCTTTGTTGATCCTAGTGTCCTTAGATGTAGAGTGGATGGGGGATTTGGTTGTTTAACAATATTCTTTTTTTTTTTTGAGACGGAGTCTCGCTCTGCCGCCCAGGCTGGAGTGCTGTGGCCAGATCTCAGCTCACTGCAAGCTCCGCCTCCCGGGTTCACGCCATTCTCCTGTCTCAGCCTCCCGAGTAGCTGGGATTATAGGCGCCCGCCACCTCGCCTGGCTAATTTTCTTGTATTTTTAGTAGAGACGGGGTTTCTTTTTTTTTTTTTTTTTTTTTGAGGCGGAGTCTCGCTCTGTCGCCCGGACTGGAGTGCAGTGGCCGGATCTCAGCTCACTGCAAGCTCCGCCTCCTGGGTTTACGCCATTCTCCTGCCTCAGCCTCCCGAGTAGCTGGGACTACAGGCGCCCGCCACCTCGCCCGGCTAGTTTTTGTATTTTTAGTAGAGACGGGGTTTCACCGTGTTAGCCAGGATGGTCTCGATCTCCTGACCTCGTGATCCGCCCGCCTCGGCCTCCAAAGTGCTGGGATTACAGGCTTGAGCCACCGCGCCCGGCCTAGAGACGGGGTTTCACCGTGTTAGCCAGGATGGTCTCGATCTCCTGACCTCGTGATCCGCCCGTCTCGGCCTCCCAAAGTGCTGGGATTACAGGCTTGAGCCACCGCGCCCGGCCTGTTTAACAATATTCTTACAAAGCTGATTGTTCAGACCCACCCTCCATAGGATGTGATCATCTTTAATACCTACCAACCTGTATATCAAGGAGCTGACTTATTAATAGTTACCATTTATTGTGCTCTTATTTTGTGCCAGGTCCTTAATATTTTGTTTCATGTCATCTTAGCAACAGCCCTCAGAGACAGGAGATATGGTCATTTAGGGATGAGTAAATAGGCTCAGAGTCTTACCCTTGTTGAGGTTCACATAGCTGTCAGTAGAATCTGATTCCTAAGCCTGATTTTATTTCCATTGCATAATATTGCCTACCATGAGAAAGGAAAAATTTTGATAGAGCAATTTTCATATGCCAGGTATTTGACATCTCCCATTTACACCTCAGAATAACCCTGTAAAGTTTAGGAATTTTTATTTTATACAGCTGCTTCTTAGAAAAGCCAGAATTTTTTTTTTTTTTTTAAGAGACTCTGGCACCTAGGCTGGAGTGTAGTAGTGCCCTCATGGCTCACTGCAGCCTCAAACTTCTGGGCTCAAGCGATCCTCTTGCCTCAGCCTCTGAGTAGCTGGGACTACAGGCAAATGGCACCATGTCCAGCTATTTATTTATTTTGAGACAGGGTCTCCATTACTCAAGCTAGAGTACAGTGGTGCAATCACAGCTCACTGCAGTCTCGACCTTCCAGGCTCAGGTGATCCTCCCACCTCAGCTTCCCAAGTAGCTAGGACTACAGGTGCATGCCAACATGATCATGCTCAGCTAATTATTATTATTATTTATTATTATTATTATTATTATTTTGAGAAATGGGGCTTCACCATGTTTCCCAGGCTGATCTCAAACTCCTGGGCTCAAGTGATTCACCTGCCTCAGCCTCTCAAAGTGCTAGGATTACAGGTGTGAGCCACCGCTCCAGGCCCTAGCTAACTTCTTTATTTTTTGTAGAGGCACGGTCTCACTATGTTGCCCAGGCTGTTCTCAAACTCCTAGGCTCAAGTGATTCTCCCACTTCAACCTTCCAAAGTGTTGGGATTACCAGCTGGGTGCAGTGGCTCACGCCTGTAATCCCAGCACTTCAGGAGGCCAAGGCAGGAGGATCGCTTGAGGTCAGGAGTTTGAGACCAGCTTGGCCAACATGGTGAAACCCCATCTCTACTAAAAATACAGAAATTAGGCTGGGCGTGGTGGCTCACGCCAGTAATCCTAACACTTTGGGAGGGAGGCCAAGGTGGGTGGATCACTTGAGGTTAGGAGTTCAAGACCAGCCTGGCCAATATGGTAAAACCCCATATCTACCAAAATATAAAAATTAGCCGGGCCTGGTGGCACACCTGTAATCCCAGCTACTTGGGAGGAGAATCACTTTGAACCCAGGAGGCAGAGGTTGCAGTGAGCTGAGATTGCACCACTGCACTCCAGCCTGGCCAACAGAGCGGGACTCTGTCTCAAAAAAAAAAAAGAAATTATACACACACACACACACACACACCCCCCACACCACACACACTATCCCGACGTGGTGGCAGGCGCCTGTAATCCCAGCTACTCGGGAGGCTAAGGCAGGAGAAGAATCACTTGAACCCAGGAGGCGGAGGCTGCAGCCAGCTGAGATCAGACCACTACACTGCAGCCTGGATGACAGTGAGACTTTGTCTCAAAAAAAAAAAAAAAGTGTTGGGATTACAGGTGTGAGCCACTGCTTCCAGCTCCTAGATCTAATTTGAAAGCCCTTACTTTTTTTCTATCTGCTCTACTGTTCAACCAAAGATTATGACTGGAGAGGAGTGTTTTCTTCTAGAGGTAAACAAATGGCCTATGTATTATCCAAGGTGGAATTTGGGTCTCTATAGCACCAGTTTGGACCAGTGTTTGGAGAGCTGAAGCCTCATTCCACTCCTTATGCTGCAAGATCCATGGAGTTCCAGCCCCCTGGACTGTTGGGGAGCTTAGAGAAGAGAGCCATGAACATCTGCCCACATTGCATTCTCTTCTCTTAGCTTGAGTCACCATGCCTAAGCTTGGGTTCCACTTGGCAGTGAGATGGAGAGAGTGTCCTTAAGGAGATAATGGCAGTGACCACCAGGTTGAAAACTGGCCTGGTGAAGAACAGCAGAAGATTGATTGGGAAAAGAGAAGGCTAAGAGATGATTGGCCCTGGTGGGTGAGGTGCAAAGCTGTTGGCTAGTGTTCCTGGAGATAGGCTTACATGAAGGTAGGTTGGGCAGAAGAAAGAACTTTGTGTTGGGCATAGAAGAGATTAAGATGAACAGTTTGCTCTGTGGAGAACCTTTGGGAAAGGAGCAACTCTGCCTCTCCCAGCTGATACAGAAGACTTGGGGAGGTCTCTCAAGTCAAGGATTCTGTTCTTTGACCACTTTAATCCCTTAATTTATTTCCTGTTCTTTCTCTTTTTAGCTCCCAGGGTTGCTAGAGCTCCTTGTAGAATATTTCCGACGATGCCTGATTGAGATCTTTGGCATTTTAAAGGAGTATGAGGTGGGTGACCCAGGACAGAGAACGCTACTGGATCCTGGGAGGTTCAGCAAGGTGTCTAGTCCAGCTCCCATGGAGGGTGGGGAAGAAGAAGAAGAACTTCTAGGTCCTAAACTAGAAGAGAAAGAAGAAGAGGAAGTAGTTGAAAATGATGAGGAGATAGCCTTTTCAGGCAAGGACAAGCCAGCTTCAGAGAATAGTGAGGAGAAGCTGATCAGTAAGTTTGACAAGCTTCCAGTAAAGATCGTACAGAAGAATGATCCTTTTGTGGTGGACTGCTCAGATAAGCTTGGGCGTGTGCAGGAGTTTGACAGTGGCCTGCTGCACTGGCGGATTGGTGGGGGGGACACCACTGAGCATATCCAGACCCACTTCGAGAGCAAGACAGAGCTGCTGCCTTCCCGGCCTCATGCACCCTGCCCACCAGCCCCCCGGAAGCATGTGACAGCAGCAGAGGGTACGCCAGGGACAACAGACCAGGAGGGACCCCCGCCTGATGGACCTCCAGAAAAACGGATCACAGCCACTATGGATGACATGTTGTCTACTCGGTCTAGCACCTTGACCGAGGATGGAGCTAAGAGTTCAGAGGCCATCAAGGAGAGCGGCAAGTTTCCATTCGGCATTAGCCCAGCACAGAGCCACCGGAACATCAAGATCCTAGAGGATGAACCCCACAGTAAGGATGAGACCCCACTGTGTACCCTTCTGGACTGGCAGGATTCTCTTGCCAAGCGCTGTGTCTGTGTCTCCAATACCATTCGAAGCCTGTCATTTGTGCCAGGCAATGACTTTGAGATGTCCAAACACCCAGGGCTGTTGCTTATCCTGGGCAAGCTGATCCTGCTGCACCACAAGCACCCAGAACGGAAGCAGGCACCACTAACTTATGAGAAGGAGGAGGAACAGGACCAAGGGGTGAGCTGCAACAAAGTGGAGTGGTGGTGGGACTGCTTGGAGATGCTCCGGGAAAACACCTTGGTTACACTCGCCAACATCTCGGGGCAGTTGGACCTATCCCCATACCCTGAGAGCATTTGCCTGCCTGTCCTGGACGGACTCCTACACTGGGCAGTTTGCCCTTCAGCTGAAGCCCAGGACCCCTTTTCCACCCTGGGCCCCAATGCCGTCCTTTCCCCGCAGAGACTGGTCTTGGAAACCCTCAGCAAACTCAGCATCCAGGACAACAATGTGGACCTGATTCTGGCCACACCCCCCTTCAGTCGCCTGGAGAAGTTGTATAGCACTATGGTGCGCTTCCTCAGTGACCGAAAGAACCCGGTGTGCCGGGAGATGGCTGTGGTACTGCTGGCCAACCTGGCTCAGGGGGACAGCCTGGCAGCTCGTGCCATTGCAGTGCAGAAGGGCAGTATTGGCAACCTCCTGGGCTTCCTAGAGGACAGCCTTGCCGCCACGCAGTTCCAGCAGAGCCAGGCCAGCCTCCTCCACATGCAGAACCCACCCTTTGAGCCAACCAGTGTGGACATGATGCGGCGGGCTGCCCGCGCGCTGCTTGCCCTGGCCAAGGTGGACGAGAACCACTCAGAGTTTACTCTGTACGAATCACGGCTGTTGGACATCTCGGTATCACCGTTGATGAACTCATTGGTTTCACAAGTCATTTGTGATGTACTGTTTTTGATTGGCCAGTCATGACAGCCGTGGGACACCTCCCCCCCTGTGTGTGTGTGCGTGTGTGGAGAACTTAGAAACTGACTGTTGCCCTTTATTTATGCAAAACCACCTCAGAATCCAGTTTACCCTGTGCTGTCCAGCTTCTCCCTTGGGAAAAAGTCTCTCCTGTTTCTCTTTCCTCCTTCCACCTCCCCCCGTCCACCACCTCACGCCTTTCTGTCCCTTGTCCTCACCTTACTCCCCTCAGGACCCCACCCCACCCTCTTTGAAAAGACAAAGCTCTGCCTACATAGAAGACTTTTTTTATTTTAACCAAAGTTACTGTTGTTTACAGTGAGTTTGGGGAAAAAAAAAATAAAAATGGCTTTCCCAGTCCTTGCATCAATGGGACGCCACATTTCATAACTGTTTTTAATGGTAAAAAAAAAAAAAAGGAAAAAAATACAAAAAAAAAAAATTCTGAAGGACAAAAAAGGTGACTGCTGAACTGTGTGTGGTTTATTGTTGTACATTCACAATCTTGCAGGAGCCAAGAAGTTCGCAGTTGTGAACAGACCCTGTTCACTGGAGAGGCCTGTGCAGTAGAGTGTAGACCCTTTCATGTACTGTACTGTACACCTGATACTGTAAACATACTGTAATAATAATGTCTCACATGGAAACAAGAGAAAACGCTGGGTCAGCAGCAAGCTGTAGTTTTTAAAAATGTTTTTAGTTAAACGTTGAGGAGAAAAAAAAAAGGCTTTTCCCCCAAAGTATCATGTGTGAACCTACAACACCCTGACCTCTTTCTCTCCTCCTTGATTGTATGAATAACCCTGAGATCACCTCTTAGAACTGGTTTTAACCTTTAGCTGCAGCGGCTGCGCTGCCACGTGTGTATATATATGACGTTGTACATTGCACATACCCTTGGATCCCCACAGTTTGGTCCTCCTCCCAGCTACCCCTTTATAGTATGACGAGTTAACAAGTTGGTGACCTGCACAAAGCGAGACACAGCTATTTAATCTCTTGCCAGACATCGCCCCTCTTGGTGCGATGCTGTACAGGTCTCTGTAAAAAGTCCTTGCTGTCTCAGCAGCCAATCAACTTATAGTTTATTTTTTTCTGGGTTTTTGTTTTGTTTTGTTTTCTTTCTAATCGAGGTGTGAAAAAGTTCTAGGTTCAGTTGAAGTTCTGATGAAGAAACACAATTGAGATTTTTTCAGTGATAAAATCTGCATATTTGTATTTCAACAATGTAGCTAAAACTTGATGTAAATTCCTCCTTTTTTTCCTTTTTTGGCTTAATGAATATCATTTATTCAGTATGAAATCTTTATACTATATGTTCCACGTGTTAAGAATAAATGTACATTAAATCTTGGTAAGACTTTTGTGAAGCTTTTTATTTTCAAACTAAAACCTGACCTTTGTCGGGGGGTAGGAGGCAGTCCTGTTTTTGCAAACCTCCCTTAGTGTGAGATCTCCCTTAAATAGTGGCATCTGTCCAAAATAAGACAACCATTTATCTGGCGGCAACCTCCAACTTAATCACTTGTAATATCTCTGGACTGGCTCTTTTCCCTGACTCCAGACTAGAGCATTCAGCCACCTTCTTGTCATCCCTGCTTGGAAGTTTACTTTGAACATGCCAAAGCTAAAATGTCCTGTCTTCCCCCACTAGAAACCTGCTTCTACCATGGTTTTGGTTTTTTGTGTTGTCCTTTCAGTAAATGGCAACTCCATTCTATCACTTGGCAAAAAAAATCTTTGACTTCTTTCACTTCCACATCCAATCTGTTAGCACTCTTCATAAAATAATCCTCAATCCCACACTACTACTGTAGTTCAAGACACTGTCATATCTTGGATACTTGAAATACCTCCAAATTGGCCTCCCTGCTTCTGCTTTGCCTGGTTGAACCTATTCTCAACAGAACAACCAAAAGGACCCCTATAAAAGGTAAATCAGATAAAATGCCTTCAGTGCTTCTGGCTCTGAGTAAGTAAAAATCCAGACTCAAAGTGGCCTACAAGGCCCTGAGTAATCTAGCTTACCTCTACCGTTCCTCCACCATCTGTCTTGCCCGTTGCTCACCCCACTGTACAGAGATGCTTCCACCTTGGAGTCTTTGTACGTCCTACTCTCACCAAATAACTGCATGGCTCAAGTCCTCAGCTGCTTCAAGTCTTTGTCCAAATATGTAAGTAAGACTTTTCCTGGTCACCTTACTTAGAATAGCAATCTCTGCCCCCCACTACATTTCCCTTGTCTGCCTAATTTTTCCTGTGGCACTTGTTACCATCTGGCCTATTATATGTTGTACTTACCTGTCACCTTCCACTGAAATGTAAATTGTGGGAGGCGGGAGGGTTAGTTTGTTCTCTGGTGCATCCCTGTGCTAACATACAGCCTGGCACATAGCATCTACTTTAGTAGTTGAATGATATTGTCAATGTTGGCTAGATGCAGTTGCTTTTATGAGGTTAATGTCACCATGTATAGTTCTCTGTTCACCCCCTTACTTAGGGAAACTGAGAAGCCTCAAGTTCCTCAGGAGAAATCAGAAGCAGTAAGAGAAAAAATGCTATTACTGTGGACACTTAGAAGTGAAATCTGAAACAAGAAACAACAGTTTTCTATTGTGTACCTACTTATATTCTAGAAGGACATAACACATCACAATCCTACAACAATCCTGTGCCTGTGAAGTCAGTATGTGGCTCCCATTTTACAGTTGAAGAAAGAGGCTAAGAAAAGTGAAAGACTAAGTTCATACACCAAGCAAGTTCCACCTGACTCCAAGGATCATGCTTTTCTTAATATACCACACTACCTTCTTTCTTGTCATCCCTGCTTGAGAGTTTACTTTGAACATGCCAAAGCTAAAATGTCCTGTCTTTCTGGATGTCCATAATTTCTGGATAAGAACCCAACCAGGAGTAAGGGATCTAGCTGTGGAGGTCAGCAAGCAAGATTTGTTTTTATTGTCTTTAACACAAGGTAAAATTGTCCTAAGAATTTCAATCAAGTGTTCATCAGACTAAGTGTGGCTGTTAATATTTGGGTCAGGAACAGGATTTGAATAATTAGTATTTCTCAATTGAGAGAGGAAAACCTTTGTCAACCAAGATGCCTTCCTAGGACTCTTCTAGAAAAAGTTAAATGGGAAGTTTTTCATACCTACAATTTTGGTGAGCAATATTGCTAATGGCTATTTTTGTTCTGGGTCTCGAGCTCCGTTTGCTAGTCTAGAAGGTGCATATCTGGACTGTGTGTGGAGCATTACCTAGGAGTTCGGTTTCCTGGGTTCCTTTCATCTGCTCTCCTGCAATGCAGGGAGAGCCTAGCCTGGTTCCAGTTTCTGACTGGAGTTACCATGGCCAAGAGAACTGCTGGCCAGTGAGCTGTGAGTAATTTGCTTTTGAGAAGTAAATAGAACCTAGCCAACAGAGAACCCAGGGGTGTGGCCAGTAGTTCTTTTCCCAGGCTCCTCCCTCCCCACCCCCCAAATGACCTTAACCTTCTTTCATAGCTGGAGAGCAGCCAAGTCCAGCCTAAACAATACTCTAAACCTCATTGGCTCTTTTGCCTTGCAGCCACTGCCACCCCCAAGTGGCTAAGGCCTTCTCACTAAACCTCTCAGTGGGGTCAAGGTTTTCTAACTATTGAAAGGCAAACACTGAAGGAAGGGTGAAAAATATCTAGTGACCATGGGCTTGAAATGATGAGTGTTTGGCTCCTGCAGTTGCAGGCAAGGCAGAGTCTTTGTCCTTGGGTGGATGGGCATCTTCAAGTGATCAGGCAGAGGCCAAAAAGGATGCTTTTGGTAAATGAGACCTGACTGGTGTCACCTCAAGTGTCAGGATGGATGTAAATGTCACCCAGCATCCTTGGAAACTGCCAGTGAATGCCTTTTTATCCACAGCAAAAAGAAGTAGCATAAAATTCTGGTAAAGCACAGCCGCCTTTCATCAGAGGCCAGTATGGTCACTTTGGCCCCACAATGGCATGACATCAGAGCCACCATCCCAGATTAGGATCAGCTACTCCAATTCCATAGGACTGGGGCCATGGAAAGTTTAGCGTCTAGAAACTGAACTGCTGAGAGTAGGTACACTGGGCCAGTCCTCTGCCCAGTCTAGGGCTAAGGCCACCTCCAGAAGTGGAGGCAGGAGCAAGGCAAGGCAGCTACAGAGAGAAATGAATTGTCAGTTGCTCCAGGGAAGTGAGTGTTCTGTGAGAACCACGTAACTTCCTTCTCTACACCTTCAGTGGGAAAATCACTTTTTTGTAGTGAGTTATAACAGCCCTTCTTTATGAGCATTGTATGCCAAGCACTATAAATCCTATGAAGTAGATATCATCTCCACCAAGGCAAGGATTGTTTCTGTCTTGCTCAGTGTTGCATCATCATCCCATCAAATAGTAGGCATTCCTGTACTGTTGAACAAATCAAACAGTAAGATAGGACTTTGATGGAGGAGAAGAGTAGGTTGGAGCTGTTAAGACTTGGTGTGCCCATCTTAGCATAGCCCGTAAAGACTATTAGTCGTATGGGAAAAAAGGAAGAGAGGGAAAGAGGTAAATCTGTGAAAGATTAAAATAGTGTGGAGTGGGAGAACCAGTCTGGGATGCTGGAGACCCAAATTCAAGTCCCATCGCTACCACTAGCTATGTGACTTCTTGCCAGGCACTTCCCCTTTGTGATCCTTAACTCCCTCATCCATAAAATAGAGGTGTAGGATTAAAGAAATTGATTTATTGACCAGATCTTTATTGAAGACACACAGTGTGCAAGGCACTGTTCTAACACTGGAAATACATTGGTGAACAAAGCCCTCACTCCTCCATTACACTCAGAAGCTTACATTCCAGAAGAGGGAAACAGACATTGAAACAAAATTCATGGACAGGACAAGCAGATGGTGTTAAGTGCTATGAAGAAAACAGAGGCTGGGCACGGTGGCTCACACCTGTAATCCTAGCATTTTGGGAGGCCAAGGTGGGTGGATCCTTTGAGCCCAGGAGTTCCAGACTAGCCTTGGCAATATAGTGAGACTTCATCTTAAAAAAAAAAAAAAAAAAGGCCGGGCACGGTGGCTCAAGCCTGTAATCCCAGCACTTTGGGAGGCCGAGACGGTGGATCACGAGGTCAGGCGATTGAGACCATCCTGGCTAACACGGTGAAACCCCGTCTTTACTAAAAAATACAAAAAACTAGCCGGGCGAGGTGGCCGGTGCCTGTAGTCCCAGCTACTTGGGAGGCTGAGGCAGGAGAATGGCGTGAACCTGGGAGGCGGAGCTTGCAGTGAGCCGAGATCCGGCCACTGCACTCCAGCCTGGGCGACAGGGCGAGGACTCCGTCTCAAAAAAAGAAGAACAGACTGATGGGAGAGTACAGGGAAAGCCTCTCTGAGGAGGTGACATCTCTTCTGAGACCCAAACATAATGGACTGGCCAAAGGGTGGTCTGAAAGTAGAGTGCTTCAAGCAGGGAAAATAGCAAGAGCAGAGTGAGGCAAGTTCAAAGAACAGAAATGATGTAACCCTCTTAAATCCTGAGCTTCTAGAATAGTAATGCATTGCTTGCATTGTTCAGGTTAGGGATTTGCATGTGATATTGTTTCTTGGTGATGTGGGATATGTGCTTCTTAATGGAAATATCTGGGAAGTGTGGAGTCTTTCTGGAGCCTGGGATATGGCTCTGTCTCACTTGCTTTCCACAGTTCTGGTAGCTCAGCTGGCTCCCTGGGTAGATGCAGGCTCCATCTTAGCTGCAGATTCCCCAAGAACACCGAGAGGCTGCCTCCGTCACTACTCAAAGCCTTGGAGCCCTAGAAACCCCTCCTATCCCACCTAGCCTTCTTCCAATCTGATACCAGGGAGTCAGGGCTTTGAGAGCACAAGATTCAGCTTCCTTGTTTTCCTGTCAGAGCAGAAGTCAGAAAATGAAACAGGAAACAGAGCGGAAGAGGAGGGGGTTGGGTAGCAGAGAAGGAAAGGAGAAATTGCAGGAAAGTACAGCTGAAAATCTGGATAAAGTTCTACCTCTGAAGAGTGACAGCTGAGCTTTTAAAAAACATTCTGACTTGTCTTGAGAGACCCCTGGCCTTTTTACAAATAGATTTTTGAGAGAATTTGGTGTGGACAGAGGGAACCCTGAGAATGCACCTCTCTTTCCCCTTGTGAATTTACACAGCAAGGACAGTTCATGTCTCAGTTTTGTCTTTGCAAAGAGAGTGCTGCTTGGAGCCTCATGGTGGACTTCTAGAGATTCAAGTCACAGCCTTAGGCTCCAGTCACAAGCGTGCCCCCAGGCTTTGCCATGTCACTCACAGACCTGGAGCTGAGAACAAGTGTGTGGCACTGAAAAACCTGGGGGAAGGGCCATGAAACTCCATTTTTTCCCCCTTCTCCAACACACAACGACTAAATGTGATTTGCATTTTCTCCACCTTGCACACAACAAATATCTGAAGGCAATTTAGGTCTCAGGGCCTGAAATTAGTTATAAAGAGTCAAGAGATACAGTCCCAGGCCCCCACAGACTGATGTGGGCTGGTCTTCGCCTGGAGAGGTAGCAACCATCTCTTTGTTCCCACCCACATGAGTAGCTGTTGCAGAAGATAAACCCCTCCCTGAGTCAGGCTGTGGCCAGAGGCTAACCCGGCCCCTGGCTTCGTTTGGAGAGCAGGTAACTGAAACCACAGAAGGCTTTGGAATCCTGAGAAACAAGAAATCCACCAACGGAGAAGGATTTATCATCTGTTTCCTTTAAGGAGGGTGCAAAGTTGTTCTAACAGTTTCCGTTACAAGGGTACAAACTGGCCGCACCCCCCAGTAGACGGTTTTGACTTTGCCTCTTCTTTTTTTTGGCCCCACTTCCTATGAGAGAAACTGCTTGGGTGAGGGAGGTGAAAGGAGTCCTGGCCTGGGGGATGTTCTCTGAGGTTTTCCTCGCCATCCTCATTAGCCACCTGAGGTGGGGCTGAGGACTGAAGTAGGACAGAAGGTCTCTGGTAGCTAAAGGAGGGGAAAATCAGGGGGATCCCCCACTTTCTTCACACCCAAAACGCAGGGTGCCACTGCCGGCCACAGAAACCCCAAGAATGCTTTTCTTTGGCTATTCAGAGGACATCCCTTGTGTGCCAGGCCCTGTGCTGAGCTGTTGTTGCCTGACAGCAGGAAGAGCGCGGCTCCGGCTTCTATGAAGAGGCTGCGGGTCAGCCCCCGACTACAAGAGCCTCGGCCCACACCGGGAACTCAGTGAACGTCAGCGGGAAGGAACTGGGGCAAGAGCACTGTCTGTGAGACAGCAGCCTCGGCTCACTATTTGAAGGCGGGGTGGCGGGGGGCCTTGAAGAAGAGAGAAGTGCGAGGAAACTCTTCAGGAGTCACCAAAGTGGGAAGGTGCTACAAGGCGAAGCGCCGAGCGGCAGCCCCCACCCCGCTCGCCCGGAGTCAACATGGCCGCCGCGGAGGGAGGCGGGGCTGCTCCAAGTCCGGGCAGGAGCGGGGCGGGGAAGCCGTCGGCGGAGCCAGCGCGCAGGCGCGGGCCGCATGGGCCCCGGATGGAGAAGCTGAGGTTCGGTCCCCGCCGGGGAGGTCGGGACGGGCAGGGGCTGAGGACATAGCGCCAGCTTGGGAGCGCTGGAGTTCTGGCGGGAGGGAAGCTGTCAACTGGAGGCCGGCAGAAATGAGGCAGAGGCCCGGAGAAGCGGGCAGCCCCGCCCCTCCGCCATAGCAGCCTTGGGCGCCGCCTCTTCCTTTCCAGCCTCCCGCCCTCGCCTGCTTCCGGCCCTGTGGCCTGGTGGGGCTCCGCAGGCTCCCTCGGGAGTGGTCCCTGGGCCGTGGCCCATCTGGGATGAGAGTCGATGATTAGTATCCAGAAGGGACTGTGTCCAGACGGAGACGGCCAGAAACGGGCTGCGGACACGGCTGGGCTCACAGAAGGCAGCCCCTATCTCGGGACGGCCCACGAGGCCTTTGGCTCTGAGGACCCTGGGTCAGAGCGACTTCTCCAGCCCACGCAGGGGATGTTGGTCTTACTGAGAGGGTCCAGAGCTGCAGTTCAACAGGATGTCCCAGATTCTCAGATAGGGCCCAACTACCCTAAGCATACCCAGCAAGGGCAGACTGTGGCATGGAGGTACTGGGCTAGGGGTTTGGGTGACCTGGGTCATAATCCTGGCCCGGAAAGGGCGCATACCCTTTGGCGAGGGATGCGGGCTGGTACCGTGAGGTTTAAGAAGCAAAAAACATGATAGCATCTTTAAGTAGCCCTGGGTGTGTCACTTGACCCCAGTGAGCCTCAGTTTCCATATCCATAAAATGGCGATGGTAATTACACTGGCCTGGCCGTGTCTGATGAGACCTCTGGAGCCTATTTATCTCACGGGAAAATTTTTGAAGAGTGAAACTAGTTGATCTGTTAAGTGTCCTGCCAGTTAAGAGTCTGTGATTTGGCAAAGGGGTTGTTGGGAAGGGAGGCTGGCAATTAGCTGAGAGGGAGAATTGACTGGCTTTGTTTTTACTTGGTTTACCTGTAAGCAAAGTGTGGGCTACACACATCTGTAGTCGCTGAGGCTAGAGCTTGACTCGAGAGAGGAAAGGAAGAATGCAAGCATGGTCAAGTGGCAGAGGTGGGTTGAGTGCTTTTCTGTTCCCAACTTCTCTTCTGCGTGCAGGTGGGAAGCCAAGGAAGAGGAAAGAAGAGTGAATTCTCCCTAGGATAGGGAAGGAGTAGCCGTGTGAGGTTGGGTATGCCCATTTCCGTGATTTCTCTCGATTCAGCGAGTCACACGTTGGAAACGTTGGGTAGATTCACAAACTACCGCTGCTCTCTGGGGGTTTTAGAAGTTTGCCTTTGAACTGAATTTTCATGAGCCAACCGGTGTGGAATTGGGGGCCCCTCCCTTCCTCTAGGTCTCCTGGCGATGGAGTAAGCAGCAGGCGCCCCCTTGTGCCAAGGAAAGAGTACTGTTGCCATTGGCCAACTTGGCTCCCTTTTTGGGGAAATTTTATTTTCCTGTGGCTTCTGTGACTTTGTCGTCTTGCTGTTGACATGAGATATGGTGGGAAGAATACTTGGGGCAGTGATTTCATATCTAGAGTCAGTGAACTGATGATGCTATATCCTGTCCCTACCACTTCCTTTCATTCAGAACACAGGTTTAAGATGCCTGTTTGTGTTCTAAGCCCTGGGATATAGTTGTGATATAAAGCCCCTGCCCTTAGCAACTTAAATAAGCAAAGCAATAAAGGCAATAGGGCAGAATGTAATGAGAGCATGGCACACTGTCAGAGAATTCCAGAAACAAGTGGTACAGGTTTGGTAGGTATTCGCCAAATAAGAGAAGAGTTTTCTAGCCCTCCTCCTCAGATTTCTCAGTTCAAATTTTCTTTTCCTTTTAGGCATAGTTCTTCACCCCAAATTGGTGAGCTGCCACTGATGCTTTTGCTTTCCTTTCGAATTTCCCAGGCTGGTGTTTGAAAGTTCTTGAGGAGCTATTATGACTTCTTTTAGCCCAGGGAATTATAAAAGATTAAGGTGCATTCCCTGCCTCGGAGTGGCTTTGTAGTTGTTTATACATTGCTACCATCCCAATAAAGAGATGGGAAATAGCAGTTTTCTCCATCCCTGGTAGTCTACTCTGTGTTCACCCTCAGCTTGCTTCAGCAGTGTGAGCTGGCTCAGGTCCTGCTGAGTGGTGGTTTTCTTTTCCTTCCCCACTTAATTTAACAGACCAGCTGAACACACATCAGAGAGCTAAGCTAGAGTGTGGAGTCATTATGGTCTTCCAGTATGGTTTTATGCCCCACTTTGGGGACTCTGGTTTGGGACCTAGTTTATTATTCTGGGCAACAGGAAAAGGGCACACACTAAATAATAGCAACCACAACACAGATTTGAGTAGAACTTCACACTTCGGTCTGTTTGACCATCACGACAATTTTGTGAGATAGGAAAAAAAAAGTCTGCTCCCATTTTTTATATAAAGAACTGAGGTTCAGAGGGACGAATGAGAACTTGTAAGTGACAGTCAGGAGTTGAACCCAGATCTTTAGTTCCTGCAGAGGTGCATTCAATAGACTTTAAAAGATTTTCTGTGACCTTAGCTTTCCAGCTACCTGCTTAGCTGTATGGAACTTGCCCAACGAGAATTCAGTGCTTCAAAGTGACACCTACTGAACCCATTTGCTGTCAAGATGCTTTCCCCTCATCTGGGAAGTTAGGTGGTTGGTTAAGTTTAGTTCCAGTGAAGAATGCCTTCAAGAATTTGCTTTCACTCGATGTGTGACATTTTCCTCCTTTGGGGTTTAGAGGCCTGAGGGAGCTTAATCCTGGTAGCAACACCCCTGAATTCCTGGTGGTGAGAGGATGTGGCCCCAGGACCCATCCCGGAAGGAGGTGCTGAGGTTTGCAGTCAGCTGCCGTATCCTGACTCTGATGCTGCAGGTCAGTCTCCCATCCTTTGTCCTGAATGTGTCATTGCTACATGACTGGACTAGGCAGTAAGAAGAGTCCCCATCTCCTTTCCACCTCTCAGGTGTGCCCCTCCATGTGGTTGAAACCACAGAGACATAGACTTTAGAGCTGAAAAGTGGTCAGGAATCTTAGAAAAATGGTCTGTTAATCTTGTTTTACCCATGAAGCAGCAGATGCCCAGAAAGGTTAAGTGACACCCCCAAAGCCACACAGCAAGATAGAGAAGGGCTGGAGTTTGACCCCATGTTTCCTAACTCCTGAGCTAGTGGTCTCTCCAACATACTGTGCTGTTCTGTAACCAGAGATGCTTGTAGGGTGTGACAGCTCAAAGTATTGCCCTATGTTCCCCTTACCAGGAGACTGAGCATTGTATCTGTCAGTTGAGTGGGAAAAACATGGCAATGTGCAAGTCGTGAGACCATCTGGATATATAATGGTTCCTCCTATTCCCCCGAGTGCCTCCCCTTCCTGCCTCACCCACTCACAACTCTCAGTGCACTTGCCCTTTTGCAGTTCCCTTTCCCCTCCGAGGCTCCCCTTGATACATATTTTAATAAAATATCATGTATATATGAATTATTTGCTGCCTAGCACAGTGCTTGGTGCCTAGCTCAGTATGTTCATAAATGAATGAATGTTGTTGAATGTATGTCGACACCCTAGGGGTGTTAGATTCACATAATGATGTGTGCCTTTTATGCCAGTACCATTCTCTCTGAGGCTCGTAACCGGTCCCTTTGTGGAAACTTTCCTCTCTCCTTCCCCACTATATAAGGCATAACAGACTCTGCTGGGTTTCGAGATTAGTTAAACGTGTCCACCTGCAGTCTAGGGCTGTTTATCTGTGACTGTCACTCCTGTCCTGTTTGTTTTTACTGTTTGAAGTGGCCTGATAAGGAAACTGACCAAAATTTAAGAAGCCTTAAAAATGGGGCTATGCTCCTGTTGCCAGGCTAGGGAGACTGACTCAGTGATGTCTTTCAACCAGCATCAGCTGGGTTACTGGCAGAACCAAAGGAGCAATGCTGCAAGTCAGCATCAGGATAGGGAACCAGGACAGTTGGGTTCTAATTCAGGTGGTAATTTTGGAAACAGTATATTTCCTCTAGGCAGTTCATTCAACCACCAAAAATGTTTAAAGTACCTATTGCATTCCAAGAACTGTGCTAGATGGTAAGTTTAAAAAAACATGCCCAGAAAGGTTAAGTGACACCCCCAAAGCCACACAGCAAGATAGAGAAGGGCTGGAGTTTGACCCCATGTTTCCTAACTCCTGAGCTAGTGGTCTCTCCAACATACTGTGCTGTTCTGTAACCAGAGATGCTTGTAGGGTGTGACAGCTCAAAGTATTGCCCTATGTTCCCCTTACCAGGAGACTGAGCATTGTATCTGTCAGTAGCTGACCATCTAATAGGGCAAAAAGACTTTTTTTTTTTTTTTTTTTTTTGAGATGGAATCTCGCCCTTTTGCCCCAGGCTGGAATGCAAAGGCGTGATCTTGGCTCACTGCAACCTCTGCCTCCCAGGTTTAAATGATTCTCCCTCCTCAGCCTCCCGAATAGCTGAGGCGCCCACCACCACGCCCAGCTAATTTTTTTTTTTTTTTTGGAGACGGAGTCTGGCTCTGGAGTGCAGTGGCCGGATCTCAGCTCACTGCAAGCTCCGGCTCCCGGGTTTACGCCATTCTCCTGCCTCAGCCTCCTGAGTAGCTGGGACTACAGGCACCCGCCACCTCGCCCGGCTAGTTTTTTGTATTTTTTAGTAGAGACGGGGTTTCACCATGTTAGCCAGGATGGTCTCTATCTCCTGACCTTGTGATCCACCCGTCTCGACCTCCCAAAGTGCTGGGATTACAGGCTTGAGCCACCGCACCCGGCCAAATTTTTGTGTTTTTAGTAGAGACGGGGTTTCACCATGTTGGCCAGGCTGGTCTCAAACTCCTGACCTCGTGATCTGCCTGCCTCAGCCTCCCGAAGTGCTGAGATTACAGGCGTGAGCCACTGCACTTGGCTGGCAAAAAGACATTTAACAGTAAATGTGATTATCATTCCCCCACCTCCAGCTTTAACGCTCAAGCCATCAGATTATATCCCTAAGTTACCCGTCGTTGCTGCTATCGTCTCTGTCAGTGACAGCTAATCCTTGACGGTTTTAGCTCCGGTTCACTGTCACTCTTCCCAGCACAACTTCTGTTGATTTCCTGGTGGTTTCATTATTAATGAAGATGATGTGTGCCGTGTCCTGAAAAGAGGCTATCACTTGAGAGTGAGTTCTGGGGGTGTTAGAGATTTGAGGAAAGAGAAAAACATGTAACATGTAACAACTTGTTTTCCTAAATGACAACTCAGAAAAATAGAAGGCTTTAGAGGAGACTTCCTTCCATATGCGCCCACCACATTCTTCAGCCTACCTATTTCTGCACCTTTGTGCTTTCAGTACTGAAGATTGGAGATTGGATGAACTGTCCTCTTCTCTAAGGCTGGCTCCTCTACCGTTGTAGCAGATTCCATCCCCTTTTGCCTACCCAGCAATTCCCTCTCTCCTGCATACCCTTTTACTGGGTTATTTCCACTAACATACACACCCTTATCTCCCACCTTAAAAAAAGTTTTCTCTTAACCCCACATTGTTGTTCACCTACTACCACATTTGTCTGCTTCCCCGTAAGGCAAAACTCCTCAAAGTTTCTCTTCTCCCATTCTCTGTTGAACCCAGCCTAGGCAGGCTTCTGTCTCTTCCCCTCCACTGAGATAGCCCTGGTCAAAGTCACCAGTTACTTTCCAATTGTTAAATCCAGTGGTCAGTTTTCAGCCCCCATCTTACTTGACCTCCCAGCAGCATTTAACAGAGTTGATCACTTCCTTTTCTTCCCTTGGTTCTAATGCTCTCCTGGGTTCCCTGCCACCTCACTGACTGTTCCTTTTTTTCTTCATTACTGGATTTTCATCCTCTTTCTAACCTTCAGATGTTAACATGTCCAGGGTTCAGTCCTCAAGAAGAGTTCTGAGTGTTTTTGAAACAGGGTCTCATTCTGTCACCCAGGCTGGAATACAGTGGCACAATCACGGCTCACTGCAGCCTCAACCTCCTGGGCTCAAGCAGTCCTCCCACCTCAGCCCCCTAAGTAGCTGGGACTACAGGCATATACCACCACACCCAGCTAATTTTTATTTTTTTATTTCTAGTAGAGACAAGGTCTTGCAACATTGGCCCAGGCTGGTCTCAAACTCCTGGGCTCAAGTGATCCTACCACCTCAGCCTCCCAAAGTGCTGGGATAACAGGTGTGAGCCACTGTGCTGAGACATTTTTTTTAGTTTTTATAGGGACAAGGTCTTGCTATGTTGCCCAGACTGGTCATGGACTCCTGGACTCAAGTAATCCTCCCATCTCAGCCTGCCAAAGTGGGGATTACAGGCATGAGCCTGGCCTTCTTCCTCGTTTTATTAAATGGCAATTCTTTTCTTCCAGTTACTCAACCAAAATCCTGGTTTTTCTTTACTCCACAGGCCCTCTTCAATGCCATCATCCCAGATCACCACGCAGAAGCCTTCTCTCCTCCTCGCCTGGCCCCCTCAGGCTTTGTGGACCAACTTGTGGATGGTCTTCTGGGTGGCCTGTCTCGCTGGGATGCTGAACACTTCTTGTTCATCGCTGAGCATGGCTACCTGTATGAGCACAACTTCGCCTTCTTTCCTGGTTTCCCCTTGGCCCTGATGGTGGGGACCGAACTGTTGCGACCCTTACGGGGGTTACTGAGTCTGCGCAGTTGCCTGCTGATTTCAGTAGCATCACTCAATTTCTTGTTCTTCATATTGGCTGCAGTTGCACTTCATGACCTGGGTTGTCTGGTTTTGCACTGTCCCCGCCAGGCCTTTTATGCAGCTCTGCTCTTCTGTCTCAGCCCTGCCAATGTCTTCCTGGCAGCTGGTTACTCAGAAGCTTTGTTTGCCCTCCTGACATTCAGTGCCATGGGGCAGCTGGAGAGGGGCCGAGTCTGGACTAGTGGACTCCTCTTTGCCATTGCCACTGGGGTACGCTCCAACGGGCTGGTCAGTGTTGGCTTCCTCATGCATTCTCAGTGCCAAGGCTTTTTCTCTTCTCTTACGATGCTGAATCCCCAGAGACAGCTCTTTAAGCTGATGGCCTCTCTGTTTCTGTCGGTGTTCACACTTGGCCTTCCCTTTGCCCTCTTTCAGTATTATGCCTACACCCAATTCTGTCTGCCAGGCTCAGCCCGCCCCATTCCTGAGCCCTTGGTACAGTTAGCTGTAGACAAGGGCTACCGGATTGCAGAGGGAAATGAACCGCCTTGGTGCTTCTGGGATGTTCCACTAATATACAGCTATATCCAGGATGTCTACTGGAATGTTGGCTTTTTGAAATACTATGAGCTCAGGCAGGTGCCCAATTTTCTACTGGCTGCACCAGTGGCTATACTGGTTGTCTGGGCAACTTGGACATACGTGACCACCCACCCTTGGCTCTGCCTTACACTTGGGCTGCAAAGGAGCAAGAACAGTAAGACCCTAGAGAAGCCCGATCTTGGATTCCTCAGTCCTCAGGTGTTTGTGTACCTGGTCCACGCTGCAGTGCTGCTGCTGTTTGGAGGTCTGTGCATGCATGTTCAGGTGAGGTGGATTCCTGACTGGGGTAAGGATGTGAATACAGGCAAAACCCCTTGGCCAAGGACAGGGAAGGCAGCTAACATCTCCCATTTGAGTGATCCATACTGAATTTATTCATTCAATTACTATTTAGGGGTATTCTTTGTGCCAGACCCTGAGTCAGACCTCTAAGGAGGAAACATGAATAAGACAAAATTACAGCCGGGCGTGGTGGCTCACACCCATAATCCCAGCACTTTGGGAGACCAAGGCGGGTGGATCACGAGGTCAGGGGTTCAAGACCAACCTGGCCAAAATGGTGAAACCTCGTCTCTACTGAAAATACAAAAATTAGCTAGGTGTGGTGGCAGGCACCTGTAATCCCAGCTACTTGGGAGGCTGAGGCAGAAAATTGCTTGAATCCAGGAGGTTGCAGTGAGCTAAGATCGCATCACTGCACTCTAGCCTGGGCGACAGAGTGAGACTCTATCTCAAAAAAAAAGACAAAATTACTGCCTTACGAGGTCTCATGGTATAAACAGGAGGACAGACATTTAACATAAAATTATAGTATAATGGGATAGAAAGGGGAGTGCTATTTTGAGATTTGTTTTATTTTACTTTATTTTAATTTTTTTTAGATGGAGTCTCGCTCTGTTGCCCAGGCTGGAGTGCAGTGGTGCGATCTCAGCTCACTGCAACCTCTGTCTCCTGGGTTCAAGCGATTCTTCTGCCCCAACCTCCCGAGTAGCTGGAATTACAGGCGCCTGCCACCACACCTAGCTAATTTTTGTATTTTTAGTAGAGATGGGGTTTCACCATATTGGCCAGGCTGGTCTCGAACTCCTGACCTCAAGTGATCTGCCCGCCTCAGCCTCCCCAGTGCTGGAATTAAAGGCGTGAACCACCATGCTCAGCCTGAGATTTTTTTTTTTTTTCTTTTGAGATGGAATCTCTCTGTTGCCCAGGCTGGAATGCAGTGGCACGGTCTTGGCTCACTGCAAGCTCTGCCTCCCGGGTTCACACCATTCTCATGCCTCAGCCTCCCGAGTAGCTGGGACTACAGGCGCCCGTCACCACGCCCGGCTAATTATTTGTATTTTTAGTAGAGATGGGGTTTCACCGTGTCAGCCAGGATGGTCTTGATCTCCTGACCTCGGCCTCCCAAAGTGCTGGGATTACAGGTGTGCCACCACGCCCAGGGAGATTTTTTTTTTTAAAGCTCAGATAAAGTATTATGAAGGCAAAGAAGAAGTAGGTAACTCACTGTAGTACTTGAGAAAGGCGTCATATTTCACCTGGGTCCTGAAGAATGAGATTTTCCATGTAAGAAGCAGAGGAGGAACATTCTAGGTAAAGGGAAGGGCATATGCAAAAACACGAAGGTTGTGAAAGGACCTGATTGGACTGAGATACAAGAATAAGCACAGAGGATGTCTCTGGGATCTTTTTCCCTAATATACAGTTATATCCATATTGGTTTCTTGACTGTTGACTTCTGGAGCTTCTCAACTCAGGCAGCCCCCCAATTTCCAGAGGAGATACCTTAACCAATGTTTTGGGTGGAGGCAGTGGTGATAGAGCAGGATGGGAAGGGTTTGATCTTATATCTGATTTTCTGTTATTGGCTGTGGCCCCACCCTGGGGACATCTTTTTTCCCCATGCTGACCTCTTCTTAACAGTTTCTTCCTCTTGGAGTTGCACGTTGGCTGTTTCTAAAGGTTTTCCAAGCTGTATGGATAAGAGACAGAGAAAATAGAAAGTAGCATGCTGTGTTTTCAGCTAGATTAAATCATAGAATGAGTGCCAGCAAAGCTTAAAGTTTCCAGGCTAGCTGAGGGAGACCATTTGGAAACTTGTTTCTGAACTCCAGTAGGAGAGAGAATGTTCAAGCAATGGGTCTTCTGCCCGTTTTCCTGTGCTTTGCCATCCCATGGGATAAGGGAACCACCTCAGGTTCCCAAGCCCCAAATCAATATCACAGAGGTTAGAGTCCAGGCCCTGGGCTAAAATTAGACCCCACAGAGTTTCTAGTATTCATTGGCCCATTATTTTAATAGTAATTAATGTAATTAGTCTGTAGCTATGTTTATTTGTAACGTGGAGGATGCCTGTCTGCTGTTACATACATCTTTCTAAGACGGATCCTAAGCTGTGTTCAGTTTCTTTACCAGTGTAATACATTTCTAGTCATGGGACCATAGTTCACCCAGCAGTAAAGAAGTCCCCAGGCTGGTCCAATTTGAGTCAGTGACATTCCAGTAAATGTCTGGGTATTCCCCTCTCATGATTTCTAGGTTCTCACCAGGTTTTTGGGCTCCTCCACTCCTATTGTGTACTGGTTTCCAGCTCACTTGCTTCAGGATCAAGAACCGCTGTTGAGATCCTTGAAGACTGTGCCTTGGAAGCCTCTTGCAGAGGACTCCCCACCAGGACAGAAGGTCCCCAGAAATCCTATTATGGGACTTTTGTATCGCTGGAAAACCTGTTCTCCAGTCACACGATACATTCTAGGCTACTTCCTGACTTACTGGCTCCTGGGACTACTCCTACATTGCAACTTCCTGCCTTGGACATGACCTGGACTCTCCAGGGACAGGCTGGAAGCCGACTTAACCCAGGGGTCTGAAAGTAAAAATACACATTGGAACTGCCTGTGCTGCCCTGGGATCATTACTGTGTCCATTATAATCTTTCTCTTTCTCCTTGAAAGTTGGTCAGGAATGGGAGAAGTGTCAGCCACTAGAGAGCCCCTTCTGGTCCTGGCGAGGGCAAATTTTAGATAACTATTTTCTCTGTAAGTGAAGATTGTCTTATTCCAAGTTTAAAGTACACCTGGATCTATCTAGTCAATTAACATAGCAGAGGCAGTCTTAAACCTACCATTGACCTGTGTGTAAATTTAAATGTCAATTTATTGAAGTGTAAATTTCATCAAAGGCATTAGCTGACAGGCTGGTAACAGTCCACACAAGATGGTACAGGCCTGAACAGAGTAGTGGGAGTAGTAAAGTGGGACCATTTTTTCCAAATGGGACATTGTTTCCTATGAATTTTTTTATGATTTGTGCATTTATTTTTATTTATATGAAAAAATCTTACAAAGATATGCAAATTAAACTTCTTTCAGTAATACATGCAGTGAATTACCTTTTTAAAAATAATACAGGCCGGGCACAATGTCTCACACTGTAATCCCAGCACTTTGTGATGCCGAGGTGGGCAGATCACTTGAGGCCAGGAGCTTGAGACCAGCCTGAACAACATGGCAAAACCGCGTCTCTACTAAAAATACAAAAATTAGCCAGGTATGGTGGTACACACCTATAATCCCAGCTACTCGGGAGGCTGAGACATGCAAATTGCTTGAACTTGGAAGGCGGAGGTTGCAGTGAGCTGAGTTTGTGCCACTGCACTCCAGCCTGGGCAACAGAGTGAGATTCTGTCTCAGAAAAAGTAAAAAATAAAAATAATACAAATCTTTCCATGCTCTTCCCTTCTCGTGGCAAAAACTAAAATAACTTTAAAAAATTAAAATAATGTAAACCAGTTGGGGGAAAAAGGGTAAGAAGAAGGCATCAGGAACCCTGGATTCTAGTCGTCTCAGTAAAACCCCATTTACCAGCCATGTGACTTAGGAGAGTTTTCAGAACCTTAGTTACCATCTCTGAAACCATGGGAAATGATGATATTCTTCAGGGGGTGGTAGTGAACCATACAGTCTCTTGTAGGTCCCTTTCTGCTCTAAGATCTTAACTGCCTTAAACAACAGAAACACGCCAGTCTAAATGCTAATGTAGAGGCTTAAACGTGGGATTTTAGGAGAAAATATCCAGTTCTCATGTTTTCAGCAATTAGAAGAAACTCCTCCTCCACCCCCGAGTGCAACTCTTGGGAGTAACTTAGGTGGTTTTTCCTTTCAATGAGGGAAAGCAGTGACATCTGGCAGATAAGGCGCCTGTTGTCCCATTCTCAGGTGCCTGCTTACTTGATCAGTAGACATGGGTCAGAGGCGCCAACACAGCGGCAGGAATTGGTGAATCGTACGTTAAGTCCAAGGTGGAATGAAATGGTATCTGCCCTGCTTCCTGGCCCCAGTTTGGTCATAAGTCTGTCACTATAATGGAAGTAAGATCATTGACCCCTGCTGAGCTGCTTTTGCCTATTCCTTGAGCCAGATGAGAGTTTGGCTCTGTATCATCCATCACCTCTTTTATTTCCCATTTAAGCCAAAAAATCCAGTAAGCAGAAACTCTTCAAAACAGATGGGTAATCCTAAGCAGCTTCTGGAGAGCCTTGAGAATTGGAATTTTGACACACTCCCTTTGACCGTGACAGAAAGCTAAACTTGCCAGCTGAAGGGAAGCTCCTGGCTGAGCCCCAGTACCCTCTGTTGGAGCTTCTGGTCAGCCTGGCCAATAAGCATTTCCCATCCATCGCCACAGCACTAGCACAGCTGAGACAATTTGGTCCAGAGTCAAATGCTTCTGAAAATGTACACACAGATCGGGGCAGCCCTCTGCCTTCTGCCAAGACACCGAGTGCCCTTCTTGGCAAACCATGATCACCCCTGCCCTAGTGTCCCTCCAGTTGGCAGAAACTATTCCCTTTCTCCTTGCCAACAGCTGCAAATCCAGACACTTCCACCTTGTGTGCAGGAAGTGTTGGGGTCCTGTTTCAGCTCTTTATTGCCGAGGTAGGAGCACTGGGCTCTTTGCTCTCCTCTTTGCCTCCTTTTGGGGGATAATCAGGACTGATTATTCCTCTACTGGAAAAGGTGACTCAGACCCCACAGAGTAGGTGTGATGTCACTGCTCTGGCAGTCTCAGCTTAACCTTCACAGTAGATCTCATGCCCAGAAACCCTGTAACAGGAGCCCAGCTAGGTAGGCGCACCTGGTGTGAGCTGGACAAGGTTTTCTCTCTGACCTTGCAGGGATTTAGTTGTTCTCTGAGGATCTAAGGAATGGGCTGATTTTATGACCAGCAGCTGTCCTTTTACCATCCTATTAACAGTCTCTTTAATAGTCTGGGAGAGGGACATGAAGGGCCCAAGGCAGGAAGTTTCCTGTTTACCTTGAGGCCTAACAATGCCACAGCTAGGTGGGGTGTCTACAGTTTCAGAGAAAAGTCATTTCCTTCTGAGACCCTGCTAAAACAGAAACCAGACACCTCACGTACCTAGAAGTAGATGCTTTTTTTTTTGTTCTTTAATGAAGGTGGGAGGAGACAGAGTGTTTGACATACCTTTACCAGTCCTCCTGGAAAAATGTCACGTTTCTTGAACAGACCCTCTCACTGACATCTAAAAATGTAATATGTGCAGGCTCAAGGGGTTTGAAACTGATTGATTCTTTCAGTAATTGTTTATTGATGCCTATTTTAGGAGAATAAAGATGACTCAGCTATGCCTCCTGTCTTCAAATATCTGTCTAATAGAGTTGGTGGCAGACACAGAAACATTAATCAAGGCAGAAAGCAATAAATTCTCGGGAGTGAAAGGACGCTTAAACTTTTTGCTCTATATCTCACTTCTTGAACTTTTTTTTTTTTTTTTTTGAGACGGATTCTTGCTCTGTCACCCAGGCTGGAGTGCAGTGGCGCGATCTCAGCTCACTGCAACCTCCGCCTCCCGGGTTCAAGCAATTCTCCTGCCTCAGCCTCTCAAGTAGCTGGGATTACAGGTGCCCACCACCACGCCCAGCTAATTTTTGTATTTTTTAGTAGAGATGGGGAGTTTCACCATGTTGGCCAGACTGGTCTCAAACTCCTGACCTCGTGATCCACCCGCCTCGGCTTCCCAAAGTGCTGGGATTACAGGCATGAGCCACCGTGCCCAGCCCTACTTGAACTTTTTATGATTAGAATGAATTCAAGTTTTACTTGTGCCCTAGAAAAGGTAAGTGAGGCACAGAGCATGTACTCTGTAAGTTCACACAAGATGGAGATCCCTTCCAGCTTGGGATACCTGAAAAGACTTCATGGACAAGTGATAGTTGAGCTAGACTTTGAAGGATAGGTAGGATTTGAAAGTTCGGGGTAGAGAGTGAATATAGAAGGCAGGAAATGGAACAGGATAGGACAGGGAGAGCCCAGTGTGAGTGGAGCTGAGGTCTTAATCTAGGCTTTGAAATCAGCCCTAAGCCCAGCTCTACTGTGTACTAGCTGTGTAAACTTGAGCCAGATACTGACTCTCTAAGCCTCAGTTTATTCATCTGTAAAATGTAGATAATATCTAGCTCATAGATAATAACATCTCATAGGGTAGTGGTGAGAATTAAATGTTACCGTATGAAGTGTTGAGAACAGTGCTAACAAAGGAATAGCTGCATTTTGGACATGTTGGGTCCAAAATGCCAAGCAGCACATTTATGTGCCAGGAAATGTGGAACTGGAGACCAAGAGAGTGGTCAGGGAACCATGCACACAGATACAGTTATTACAGCAGCCATGCTATTGGATGGGATTGTCAAAAAAAGAGTGTGGAGAGAGAAGAGAGAGGGGCTGTAAGAGTTTGGATAGGTGGCTCAACCTCTCTAAGCCTGTTTTCTCATCTACAGTGGGGGTGATAGCATCTACCACGTGGGCAGTCATGAAGCTAAAGCACTTAGCACAATGCCTGTATGGCAAGAACTTCATGAATGGTAGCCATTTTATTACCATTATTGTCATTAAAGGACCAGAAACAAATTCTATCATTGGCGGAAAAGAGTTTCAAGGCCAGGCACAGTGGCTCATGCCTGTAATCCTAGCACTTTGGGAGGCTGAGGTGGGTGGATCGCTTGAGCCCAGGAGTTTGAGACCAGCCTAGGCAACATGGTGAAACCCCATCTCTACAAAAAATACAAAAATTAGCCGGGCATCCTGGTGGGCGTCTGTAGTCCCAGCTACTCGAGGGACTGAGGTGGGAGGGTCACCTAATTCCAGGAGGTCGAGGCTGCAGTGAGCAATGATCACACCACTGCACTCCAACCTGGGTGACAGAGTGAGACCCTGTCTCAAGAAAAAAGTTTCAAGAAGAAAGAAATGGTTAGCAGGGTCATATGCTGTTAAGGAAAAGATGAGAAAAACTATTGAATTTAGGGATTAGGGATATTATCCAAGGTAGGCTAACTGTGATACCAAACAACTGCCAAAACTCAGTGGCTTAATAATAAAAGTTCCTTTCTTTTTTACTTCATAGTCTAGTGCAGGTTTAGGAAGGGAGGTCTGTTCCGCCCAATTATTGGGGACCCAGTCTTGTCCATTTTGTGACTGTCCTGCTCTAGCTCCTCAGAGTCCTCCACTCCCAGAAAAGTTTTAAGGAGCCAGCCTGGAAGAGTCAGCACATCGTTCCATTCCACTAGCTAGAACTTAGTCACATGGCCATGTCTAACCGCAAAGGGGTGGGGAAGTAGTTTCCTAGATAAAATACAGCATGCCCAGTTACATTTGAATTTCAGGTAAACAAGTTATTTTTCAGTATAATTACATTCCAAATATTGCATGGGACATACTTCTAAGAATTTCTTCCTTGCTTAATTGAAATTCAAATGTAACCAGCTTCCCATATTTGTATTTGCTATATCTGGTAGCCCTACTGGGAAGTGAAGTCTAGCTGTGAGTTCGAGAACACAGATAATTGTATGTTACAGTCTGTGTTTCTGAGCCAAATACCTGTTTTTCTTCACAGAATACACTTACCCCTGCCCAGGGGAAATAGCCCCAAATCCCATCTAGTCAGCTCAGAGTCTCTCAGTCAGCTTCAGTATGGTTCCTTATGGTGATTTGTGAACTGAAAAAGCAAGTTATCTGCACTTCACAAACATACCCAGTATACATTGGTAGAGCACGAAAAGGATAACCTCAATATAAACCCCCGTTCAGAAAAGGAAAGCATGGAAGAAGTGCCATAGTCACTGGTCCAAAGCAGTTTTGAATTCCCACTGCTCAGGCAGGTCAAAGCCCCTTTCCCGGGACTGCAGGGAGTTCCTGGATTAGAACTTGATTTTTTTTTTTTTTTTTAGAGACAGGGTCCACTCTGTTGGCCAGGCTGGAAGGCAGTGGTGTGATCATAACTCACTGTAATGTCAAACTTCTGAGCTCAAGGGATTCTCCCACCTCAGCCCCTCCCAAGTAGCTGGGACTACAGGCATATTCCACCATGCCTGGCTAGTTTTTGCCATATTTTATAGAGATAATGTCTTGCTATGTTGCCCAGGCTGGTCTTGAACTCCTGGTCCCAAGCGATCCTTTTTCCTTGGTCTCCCAAAGTGCTGGGATTATGTGCATGAGCCACCACACACAGCCTAGACCTTGTTTTTGTTATGGGATGGACTTTTTTTTTTTTTTAGATGGAGTCTTGCTTTGTTGCCCAGGCTAGAGTGCAGTGCTGCGATCTTGGCTCACCACAACCTCCATCTCCCGGGTTCAGGTGATTCTCCTGCCGCAGCCTCCCGAGTAACTGGGACTACAGGCATGTACCACCATGCCCAACTAATTTTTATATTTTTAGTAGAGATGGGATTTCACTATGTTGGCCAGGCTGGTCTTGAACCCCTGACCTCATGATCCCCCAACCTTGGCCTCCCAAAGTGCTGGGATTACAGGCGTGAGCTGCCGTACCTGGGCTGGGATGGACTCTTTTGTCTGTTGTTCTCCATGGCTCCTGGATGTGACTTTCTAGCAAGTTCTTCCTTGCCTTTTTTAAATTTTATTTTGAAGAGAGAGGGTCTCACTCTGTTGTCCAAGCTGGAGTGCAGTGCCAAGATCATAGCTCACTGCAGCCTCAAAGTCCTAGACTCAAGCGATCCGCCTACCCTATCCTCCCAAGTAGCCCCAACTACTACGGGCACACATTGCCATGCCTGACTTCTTCCTTGTTGATTACCCTTCATGGCCACATCTGAGATTGGCTTTGGGAAGTATGACCATTCTCCTTGGAAAATGCTCAACTTTCACCAAGCCACTTCCTACTAGTGAAAACAAGGGAGCCTAAAGTTATTTTAAGTCTCAACTAGTCAGACCGTATGTATATGCACTAAAATGTATCTAACAAAAGTTACCATCTTAACTTTTTAAGTGTTCTGTAGCATTAAGTACATTCACGTTGTTGTGCAACCAACTTTTTTTGGGGGGTGGGGGGGGATGGAGTCCTGTTCTGTTGCCCAGACTGCAGTGCAGTGACACGATCTCAGCTCACTGCAACCTCTGCCTCCCTGGTTCAAGCGATTCTCCTGCCTGTGCCTCCCAAGTAGCTGGGAGTACAGGTGCCCGCCATCACACTCAGCTAATTTTTTGTATTTTTAGTAGAGACGGGGATTTGCCATGTTGGCCAGGCTGGTCTTAAACTCCTGACCTCAGGTGATCCACCCACCTCAGCCTTACAAAGTGCTGGGATTACAGATGTCAGCCACCACCCCCAGCCCAGAACTTTTTTATCTTCCCAAACTGAAACTGTACCCATTAAACAATAACTTCACATTCCCCCTGCTCTCCAACCCCTGGCAACCACCATTCTACTTTCTGTCTATAAATTTGACTACTCTTGGTACCTCGTATAAGTGGCATCATAAAATATTTGTCCTTTTGTGTCTGGCTTATTTCAATTAGCATAAGGTCTTCAGGGTTCATCCATATTGTAGCTTGCATCAGAATTTCTTTTTCAGGCTGCATATATTCCATTATACTACATCTTGTTTATCCATTCATCTGTCAGTGGTCACTTGGATAGCTTCTGCCTTGTGGCTATAATGAATAGTGCTGTTATGAACATTTTATATAACAGATATAAAAATATCTGTTCAAGTCTCTGCTTTCAGTTCTTTTGTGTATACGACCAGAAGTAGAATTGCTGGATTACATGGTAGTTCCATGTTTGCTTTTTTGAAGAATGGCCATACTATTTTCTACAGCAGGTGCAACATTTTACCTTCCCACCAGCAATGCAAAAGGGTTCCAATTTCTGTATATCCTTGCCAACATTTGTTATTTTCTGTTTTTTAATACTAGCCACCTTGGTGAGTGTAAAGTGGTATTTTGATTTAAATTGTGTATTGAGTATCATTTCATGTGCTTATTGGCTACTTGTATGTCTTTGGAGAAATATCTGTTCATAACCTTACCTGTTTTGGGGGTTTTTTTTTTATTGTTGAGTTGTTGGAGTTCTTTATATATTTTAGGTATTAATCCCTTATCTGATACATGATTTGCAAAATTTTCTCCTATGGGTTGCCTTTTCAAAATCATTGTCAAATCTGATGTCATGAAGTTTTCTCCTTATGTTTTTCTTCTAAGAGTTTTATAGTTTTTGCTCTTTTTTTTTTTTTTTTTTTTGAGACAGCTTCTCATGCTGTCACCCAGGCTGGAGTGCAGTGGTGTGATGACAGCTCATTGTAGCCTCAACCTCCCAGGCTCAAGCAATCCTTCAACCACAGCCCCCTAAGTAGCTGGAACTACAGGCACATGCCACCACTGCACCTGGCCATGAAGGCCACACTCTTAACCTGATATTTGCCTTAGAAAGATTGCATCTTTAGGCCAGGCACCGTGGCTCATGCCTGTAATCCCAGCATTTTGGGAGGCCATGCAGGCTGATCACTTGAGTCTAGGAATTTGAGACCAGCCTGGGCCACATGGCAAAATCCCATTTCTACTAAAAACACAAAAATTAGCCGGGTATGGTGGCACGTGCCTGTAATCCCAGTTATTTGAAAGGCTGAGGCATGAAAATCACTTGAACCCAGGAGGCAGAGGTTGCAGTGAACTGAGATCGCGCCACTGCACTCCAGCCTGGGCAACAGAGCCAAACAATGTTTAAAAAAAAAAAGATTGCATCTTTAAATTCATGTTGTTCAAGACCTTTTCTTTTTTATTTATCTATTTTTTTGAGCCAGGGTCTCACTCTCTTGCCCAGGCTGGAGTGCAGTGGTACAGTTATGGCTCACTGCAGCCTCCACCTCCCTGGGCTCAGGTGATCTTCTTGCCTCAGCCTCCCAAGTAGCTGGGAGTATAGGCATGCTCCAACATGCCTGGCTAATTTTTATTTTTTATTTTTTGTAGAGATAGGGCTTCGCTATGTTGCCCAGGCTGGTCTCGAACTCCTGGGCTCAAGTGATCTTCTGCCTCAGCTTCCTAAAGTGCTGGGATTACAGGCATGAGCCACCGCTCCCTGCCCTAAAATCTTTTCTATCTTACTTTGTACTATTTGTTGTCCAGAAGCACTCAGCTTTTCCAACCCTGAAAGACCCATGATCTTTGCTCTTTCTCTATTTTCTTCTATTTCTGTTGAAATCCAGCATATTCTCACCTAAACTCACCTCTTTCTTGGAATACTTTATAAAGACAACAGTGCTAGTTATTAAGTTATTGTCTCTCAACTCCAAACCCACCCACATATTCTCTACATGAGATACTGGAGCTGGGGCTCTGAAAATCACGTTTTTGCTTCGGCAGGCTCTGTGTTTGGCTTTCCCAATAAGGGCCACCAGAGGGAGATAGTGAGGCCAAAGGAAGAAGAAGGGACTCTTTTTTGAGATGGAGTTTCCCTCCCGTTGCCCAGGCTGATATGCAGTGCCGCGATCTTGGCTTACTGCAACCCTCTGCCTCCCTGATTCAAGTGATTCTCCTGCCTCAGCCTCCCGAGTAGATGGGACTACAGGCGCCCGCCACCACGTCTGGCTAATTTTTGTATTTTTGTTAGAGACACTGTTTCGCCATGTTGGCCAGGCTGGTCTTGAACTTCTGACCTCAGGTGATCCGCCTGCCTCGACCTCCCAAAGTGCTGGTATTACAGGCGTGAGCCATCACGCCCAGCCGGGACCCTTCTTTTTGCTTCCTATTCTTGTAAGGGTCGCTCTGGCAACACTCCTTCACCCAGGCAGCAGCAGAGCCTTCCTATAGCAGCAGCTGAATCCACTTTGTAGTTTTTCCCAACAATTGCCAAACCAGTTCCATGTGTCCCACTCAGAGATACCAGCACCAGCTGGGTAGTATCCTGTCCTCAGAGATCTGAGTTCTTCAAGCTCAAAGACTAGATAGAGCATCAGACTGAGAGGTCCCAGTTTCAGCTCTGCAGAGGCCCTCCTCTAAGGTTTTAACTTTGAGTAATTCCAAACTCTTGCCTTTGTACTCTTAGCCCAAGGAGTTATAGATGCTTCTTGCTGTCTGTTGCTGCCTCCATGATATCTTAGAGTTTTCTTTTTACCCTTACAGTTATCTAGTTAACAATTTATTCCTAGTTAACTGTTCTAACCATTCTTTATATTAAATTCTCTCTGTCAGTGACTGATGTGGTTTCTCTCTCATTGCCTGGACCCTGACTGATACAGAAACTGGTACTAGGAGTGGCCCCAGGAAAAAGACCCCAAAAGGTGGGATTAGGAAATCAGGTTGGCTGTGTCTTTGGGTTTGAATGTGCTGAGCTCCTTGCCAATGAGAATGTGATGCTACTGATCCATAGCATGCTGTGGCATCATAATTAATGAAATCATCGCCTGTGGTTATTTGTGATGAAGTGCCAACCGAAGCAAGTGTCTTGGGGGCCCAAGTGGTGGTTGCACTAACTGTTACGGCAGTGATAATGACTATAGGTACTATGATATGGGACCGATTCTTCCAGTTGCATCATAGGTCTTGCAGGAAAAAAAAAAAAAAAAAAAAAGACCAGCTCAAGTCTTTTTTTTTTTTTTTTTTTTTTTTTTTTTTTGAGACGGAGTCTTGCTCTGTCGCCCAGGCTCGAGTGCAGTGGCCGGATCTCAGCTCACTGCAAGCTCCGCCTCCCGGGTTCACGCTATTCTCCTGCCTCAGCCTCCGGAGTAGCTGGGACTGCAGGCGCCCGCCACCTCGCCCGGCTAGTTTTTTTGTATTTTTTAGTAGAGACGGGGTTTCACCGTGTTAGCCAGGATGGTCTCGATCTCCTGACCTCGTGATCCGCCCGTCTCGGCCTCCCAAAGTGCTGGGATTACAGGCTTGAGCCACCGCGCCCGGCCCAGCTCAGGTCTTTAAACTCTCAGCTGAACTCATGGTCAGAGAACTGTAGGGCTTCTCTGATAGCCATAAAAGAATCCCATTTCCAGTAGCCACCAGACTGATTTGCTACAAATAAAACATGAAAATTGTGCATGTTGCAGAATTCCATCAGCTGAATTCAGTTTAACTAAGTCTCTCCTGTGATTCAGAAGGAGTAGGACCCTGAAACTTGGAATGAGGACATCTGATTTGACTCAGACAAATGTGAAAATCTTAGATTTATCTTTCTCTCTGAGCTTCTCTTGCTAGTAGAAGCATCTTGTTGACTTGTGTCTCAGAAGTCGAGGCTTCCCTTGCTTGAAAAGCTTGTAATAACTTCTGGGGCAGGATATATACCTTGCAAAGATATGCCATTCTCCCCAAGATCCACCCAAGCCACCCCTCGTTGCCACCAGATCCACAACTAGGATGCAATCTCAGCATTCTCCAAGGAGGCGAGTATAAAATCTTACAGAAGGAAATAACTTATATACCACAATCATTTCAAGATTTTTCTGACATATAGACAGAAATCTGGGGAATACACATGGGAGTGGATTCTTAGAATGTTAAACCTATGAGGATGAAATAAAACACAGGACTGAGCCAAATGTATTGATGTGTATGCACTTGTCAGAGATTCTGAATTTAAAGTGTTACCTCACAAAGCTACAAGTGGCTCTAATGACTTACTTACTTGGTTGGTTGACGGAAAATCTGACTTAATGTTACTTCTGTTATTTTATTTTATTTATTTATTTATTTTTGAGACAGGGTCTTGCTCTGATGCCCAGGCTGGTACAATTTCACCTCACTGCAGCCTCGACTTCCCAGGCTCAAGCAAGCCTCCTGCCTCAGCCTTCTGGGCAGTTGGGACTATAAGCGTGTGCCACCATACCCAGCTAATTTTTTTTTTTTTTTGGATGGAGTTTTGCTATTGTCCCCCAGGCTGGAGTGCAATGGCACAATCAGTTCACTACAACCTCCGCCTCCCAGGTTTAAGCAATTCTCCTGCCTCAGCCTCCCAAGTAGCTAGGATTACAGGCGTGCACCATCATGCCTAATTTTTGTATTATCAGTAGAGACAGGGTTTCACCATGTTGGCCAGGCTGATCTCAAACTCCTGACCTCAGATGATCCACCCGCCTTGGCCTCTCAAAGTGTTGGGATTATAGGTGTGAGCCACTGCGCTCAGCCACTCCCAGCTAATTTTGGTATTTTCTGTAGAGACAGGATTTTGCCATGTTCCCTGGGCTGGTCTCGAACTCTTGGGCTCAGGCGATCCACCTGCCTCAGCCTCTCAAAGTTCTGGGATTATAGGTGTGAGCCACTGTGCCCAGCTGGTACCTATGTTTAGTGAGGCTAAGATGGGAGGAATTCACTGGAGAGGACAAAATTCAAAGGACCAGAGAGAAAAGAATGTTGTAATAAATTTATCATATGTGAACTTGGTGTCCTCTGTGTCTCCCAAGAGGGCCCAGAGGACACTCTGTTCACCACAACATTGAGAAATGTATTGGTGACGGGAGCATCTGCATTCTCAGAAAGCTCTGTGGGGACTCTGTGATTCAAAAATGATGGTTGGAAATTCTGTCATTGAGATGGGCTCCCTAATTTCAGTGGAGACGAGAGGATCTCAGAGTATCAGAGGCCAAGTAGTAGTGCTTAACCGACAAAGACAAGGTAGATGCATTTGCCATCAAAAGCAGTAGAGTCTTTGTAAGAATCTAGTGGCCCGAAATATGATTTGAATCACCAACAATGGGGAGTCATGGCCTCTTATCCAGTTTTTAGACCTAAGTCAGCTAACAGACCTGGAGCCCCTTGATTGAAAGGGAGGCCAAGTCCCCTTAAGAAAGAACCCAGCAACACTGCCAAAATATATATGGTAAATTTTACCTCCAATTTTCTTCATAACATCTATAACCCCTCACTAGAGCAACTGTACAGTGGGGAAAAGGAAATATCCAGACCTTTAGGGGATTACTAAATATTGGCTCTGAACTGATGCTGATTCCTGGGGACCCAAAATGTCGCTGTGACCTATCAGTTAAAGTAGGGGCTCTTGGTGGTCTCTTTGGACATATCTTGGGGTTATCTCCCAAGTTCCTGAATTTATAATTGGAATTGACGTATTTAACAACTAACATGGGTTCAGTTGACTCTCTGACCCATAGAGTAAGGGCCATTATGGTAGGAAAGACCAAGTAGATGCCTCTGGGACTTCCCCCTCTATGAAGACAGCAAACTAGAA
The DNA here is from genome assembly GCF_009764315.1 of Trachypithecus francoisi. NCBI lineage: Eukaryota > Metazoa > Chordata > Mammalia > Primates > Cercopithecidae > Trachypithecus > Trachypithecus francoisi. The sequence goes on along the minus strand of NW_022681457.1, from coordinate 98,053,003 downwards.
GTAAACTGCATACCTGGGTGTTGTGAATTGAACTGTGACCGCCCCCCCCCACCTCCCACAAATCCATATGTTGAAGCCCTAAACCTCCAGTGTGACTGTATCTAGAGATAGGGCCTACCCTAATCCAACAGGACTTGGGTCTCTATAAAAAGAGAAAGGGGCCGGGCACGGTGCTTCACCCCTGTAATCACAGCACTTTGGGAGGCTGAGGCAGGTGAATCACTTGAGGTTAGTAGTTCAAGATCAGCCTGACCAATATGGTGAAACCCGGTCTCTACTAAAAAATATAAAATTAAGGCCGGGCGCGGTGGCTCACACCTGTAATCCCAGCACTTTGGGAGGCCGAGGCGGGCAGATCACGAGGTCAGGAAATCCAGACCATTCTGGCTAACAGGCTGAAATCCCATCTCTATTAAAAATACAAAAGGCCGGGCACGGTGGCTCACACCTGTAATCCCAGCACTTTGGGAGGCTGAGGCGGGCGGATCACCTGAGGTTCGGAGTTCGAGACCAGCCTGACCAACATGGAGAAACCCTGTCTTTACTAAAAATACAAAATTGGCTGGGCATGGTGGCACATGCCTATAATCCCAGCTACAAGGGAGGCTGAGGCAGGAGAATCGCTTGAACCTGGGAGACGGAGGTTGCGGTGAGCCGAGATCGTGCCATTGCACTCCAGCCTGGGCAATAAGAGTGAAACTCCGTCGGCCGGGCGCGGTGGCTCAAGCCTGTAATCCCAGCACTTTGGGAGGCCAAGACGGGCGGATCACGAGGTCAGGAGATCGAGACCATCCTGGCTAACACGGTGAAACCCCGTCTCTACTAAAAATACAAAAAACTAGCTGGGCGAGGTGGCGGGCGCCTGTAGTCCCAGCTACTCGGAAGGCTGAGGCAGGAGAATGGCGTGAACCCGGGAGGCGGAGCTTGCAGTGAGCTGAGATCCGGCCACTGCACTCCAGCCTGGGAGACAGAGCAAGACTCCGTCTCAAAAAAAAAAAAAAAAAAGAGTGAAACTCCATCTCAAAAAAAAAAAAAAAAAAAAAAAATTAGCCAGGAGTGGTGGCATGCACTTGTAGTCCCAGCTACTCGGGAGGCTGAGGCAGGAGAATCGCTTGAACCTAGGAGGTAGAGGTTGCAGTGAGCCAAGATCACGCCACTGCACTCCAGCCTGGGCGACAGAGCAAGACTCCATCTCAAAAAAAAAAATTATATATATATATAAATAGCCGGGCATGGTGGCACATGCGTGTAATCCCAGCTATTTGGGAGGCTGAGGCAGGAGAATCGCTTGAACCCAGGAGGCAAAGGTTGCAGTGAGCTAAGATTGCACCATTGCACTCCAGCCTGGGCAACAAGAGCGAAACTCTGTCTCAAAAAAAAAAAAAAAAAAAAACAAGAAAAAAAGAAGAGGAAGAAACACTCAGAGTATCTGTGTACAGAAAAAAGGCCATGTGAAAACAGAGTAAGAAGGCTGTCATCTGCAAGCCATAGAGAGATCTCACCATAAACCAACCTTGATCTTGGACTTCCAGCCTCTAGAACTGTGACAAAATAAATTTCTGTTCTTCATACCACCCAGCCTGTGGCATTCTGTTCTGGCAGTCCTAGCTGACTAATACGTTGGGGGAGTTGCAGATTTTAGTGTCACCATCAAAGATTGAAAGATGCTAAGGTGATGTCATTTTCCTATTTAACACACATGTTTGGACAATGAATAAGGCAACTGGATCTTGGAGAATGGAAGTAGTCCCAGATACTCAGGAGGCTGAGGCAGGAGGATTGCTTGAGTTCAGGAGTTCTGAGCTATACTGCATTATTCTGATTGGGTGTCTGCACTAAGTTTGGCATCAATATGGTGATCTCCTGGGAGTGAGGGGCCACCAGTTTGCCTAAGGAGGGGTGAACCAGCCCAAGTCAGAAATGGAGCAGGTCAATACTCCTGTGATGATCAATCCTGAGACAGCACCTGTGAATAGCCACTGCACTTGAGCCTGGGCAACATAGCAAGACCATGGTGCTTGTCATAAAAAAAAAGTGGCCAAGCGCAGTGACTCACACCTGTAATGCCAGCACTTTGGGAGGCTGACACAGGAGGATCACTTGAGCCCAGGAGTTCAAGACCACCCTGGGCAACATACGGAGATCCTGTCTCTACAAAAAATTTAAAAAGTAGTCAGGCATGGTGGTATACACCTGTAGTCGCAGCTACTTGGGAGGCTAAGGTGGCAAGATTGTTTGAGCCCAGGAGGTCGAGGCTACATTGATCCATGTTCGTACCACTGCACTCCAGCCTGGGCAACAGAGAAGACCCTGTCTCCAAAAAAAAGTATAATAAATTTTATCAAAAAATAACTCCAATTACAGCTGCTGTTCCAGTTGTAGCAGTGCACCTGGCATTTGGTGTTCAGCTGTTGACCTGGCACATGATTTTTTTCCTCCATATAGTTTGTAAGAAATACCAGAAGCCACTGGGCACAATGACTCATGCCTGTAATCCCAACACTTTGGGAGGCCAAGGCAGGCGGATCACCTGAGGTCAGGAGTTCGAGACCAGCCTGACCAACATGGAGAAACCCTGTCTCTACTAAAAATACAAAATTAGCTAGGAGAGGTGGTGCAGGCCTGTAGTCCCAGCTACTTGGGAGGCTGAGGCAGGAGAATCGCTTGAACGTGGGAGGCGGAGGTTGCGGTGAGCCAAGATCGCGCCATTGCACTACAGCTTAGGCGACAAGAGTGAAACCCCATCTCAAAAAAAGAAAGAAAGAAAGAAGGCGGGGCACAGTGGCTCACACCTCCCAGCACTTTGGGAGGCTGAGGCAGGCAAATCACAAGGTCAGGAGTTCGAGACCAGCCTGGCCAACATGGTGAAATGCCCGTCTCTACTAAAAATACAAAAAATTAGCTGGGCATAGTGGTGGGCGCCTGTAATCCCAGCTACTTGGGAGGCTGAGGCAGGAGAATCGCTTGAACGTGGGAGGCAGAGGTTGCAGTGAGCTGAGATCTCGCCACTGCACTCCAGCCTGGGTGACAGTGCAGTGAGACTCCATCTCAAAAAAAGAAAAAAGGAAGGGAGGGAGGGAGGGAGGGAGGGACGGAGGGACCAGGAGCCATTTGCTTTTACATTTTAGAGCCCAAAGTACGCTTGCACAGTCTTGCCTCAAGTTTGTGTCAACTCCTTGGTTCTCTGTCATAATGTAGTCCACAGAGACCTTGATTATCTTGACCTAGCACGTAACAAAGAAGTAGAAAGTACTTTTAGATGCCTTAGTAAAATGTGAAATAAAGAATGGGAGGGAAATACAACAAAAATTCATGGGCCTGCTACTTCAGAGAACTATCTGATGGTCCAAAATTCTGTAAATTATCTGGGCACGGTGGCTCACACCTGTAATCCCAGCACTTTGGGAGCCCAAGGTAGGTGAATCACTTGAGATCAGGAGTTCGAGACCAGCCTGGCCAACATGGTGAAACTCTGTCTCTACTAAAAATATAAAAATTAGCTGGGTGTGGTGGCACATGCCTGTAGTCCTAGCTACTTGGAAGGCTGAGGGTCTTGCTTGAACCTGGGAGGCAGAGGTTGCAGTGAGCCAAGATCATGCCACTGCCCGCCAGCCTGGCAACAGAGCAAGACTGCCTCAAAAAAAAAAAAGTAATAATTATAGGCCAGGCATGGTGGTTCACGCCTGTAATCCCAGCACTTTGGGAGGCCAAGGTGGGTGAGTTGCTTGAACCCAGGAGTTCAAGACCAGCCTGGACAACATGGTGAAACCCTATCTCTACCAAAAAAATTTTTTTAATTATATAATAAATATAAGATAAATATATTTATAAATAATTTGTAGTTATACATACACATATATGAATATATAAATACATGTATATAATTTTCTCTTCTCCTTCCTTTTATTATTTTATGCAAATTTTATTTAACTTTACAATTCAGTTTTAAGTAACAGTGTTTCCAGACAGGAATGCGACTGATTTTGAGGAGTTATTAACATATCCCAGAGATAAATACAATGACTTGAGATTCCGCATTTCTGGCCAGGCGCTGTGGCTCATGCCTGTAGTCCTAGCACATTGGGAGGCTGAGGTGGGCAGATCAGTTGAGGTCAGGAGTTCCAGACCAGCCTGGCCAACATGCTGAAACCCCATCTCTATTAAAAATACAAAAATTAACTGGGCGTGGTGGCAGATGCCTGTAATCCCAGCTGCTCAGGAGGCTGAGGCAGGAGAATTGCTTGAGCCCATGAGGCGGAGGTTGCAGTGAGCTGAGATCACGCCATTGCACTCTAGCCCGGGCAACAGAGTGAGACTCATCTCAAAAAAAAAAGAAGAAGAAGGCCGACATGATGGCTCATGCCTGTAATCCCAGCACTTTAGGAGGCCAAGGCGGGCAGATCATGAGGTCAGGAGTTTGAGACCAGCATGGCCAATATGGAGAAACCCCATCTCTACTAATAATACAAAAATTAGCTGGGCGTGGTGGCACACACCTGTAGTCCCAGCTGTTCAGGAGGCTGAGTCAGAAGAATCGCTTGAACCCAGGAGGCAGAGGTTGCAGTGAGTCAAGATCAGGCCACTGCACTCCAGCCTGGGTGACAGAGTGAGACTCTGTCTAAAAGAAAAAGTCAGCCAGGCTTGGTGGCATGTGCTTGTAGTCCCAGCTATTTGGGAGGCTGAGGCAGGAGAATCACTTCAACCTAGGAGGCAGAGGTTGCAATGAGCCGAGATCACACCACCGCACTCCAGCCTGAGTGACAGAGCGAGACTCTGTCTCCAAAAAAAAAAAAAAGAGATTCCGCAATTCTTCATTTTGGTGGAGTGGGTGAGAATGTACTTGTACAAAAGATAGTTGCATAGTTGTGCCTTGTTAGGTGGAAGACTAGAGTTGCCTTGTTGTATGGAGGTTCAAAAACGTAGACGCAGGCCGACAGCGGTGGCTCACTCCTGTAGTCCTAGTACTTTGGGAGGCCAAGGTGGGTGGATCACAAGGTTAGGAGTTCGAGACCAGCCTGGCCAACATGGTGAAACCCCATCTCTACTAAAAATACAAAAATTAGCCAGGTTTGGTGGTGAGCACCAGCTGCTCGGGAGGCTGAGGCAGGAGAATCGATTGAGCCCAGGAGGCAGAGGTTGCAGTGAGCTGAGATTGCACCATTGCACTTCAGCCTGGGAGATAGGTCAAGACTCTGTCTCAAAAAAAAAAAAAATGTAGAGGCAAGTGCATGTGGATGCTGAGTAGCCAAAGAGGTGGACTGTGCCCAATATTATTACCTGAGCTCCAAACCGGCCTGTCTATACTCAGCTTTGAGTTACTGAGGCTAGGGCTCTGTAAGACACACTTCTGCTTTACCAGCTACATCTGTTTGGCTCTGCTAATGGGCACTAGAGGGAGACCGCAGAGCTGGAAGAGACGAAGATATTGGCTCCTTCTATTACTTTCAGTTCCTATGAGAGTGAACCTAACAGTGCTCCTTCACCCTGACAGAAGTAGTACTTTTCTGCAGTAGAGCCTAATTTAGTTTGCAGGTATTTCCGATTGCAGAACCAAGTTTATCATGGCTCGCCTCAAAGACACCAGCATTGCTGTGTGCGGTGGCATGCACCCATAGAATCAACTAGTCAGGAAGCTGAAGGGAAGGATAGCTTGAGCCCAGGAGTTCGAAGCTGGTAGTGTGCTAAGGTCATGCCTATAAATAGCCACTGCCCTCTAGGTTGGGCAACATAGCAAGATCCCATCTCTTTAAAAAAAAAATCATCTGGTTGGCACTCTTCCTCTTCCTTAGTTTCTACTCTAAGCTTCTAATTTGTAATAATTCCAACCTATTTTCTTTCTTCCCTCAGCCAAGGAGTTCTTAACTGCTTCCTGCTGTTACTGCCTCTGTGATACTGTAACCTTTCAGTTATCCTGGGCTCAAGCAATCTTCCCACATCAGCCTCCTGAATAGTTGGGACTACAGATGCACACCACCAGGCCTGGATATTTTTTTTTTTTTTTTTTGAGACGGAGTCTCGCTCTGTCGCCCAGGCTGGAGTGCAGTGGTGCGATCTCGGCTCACTGCAAGCTCCGCCTCCCAGGTTCATGCCATTCTCCTGCCTCAGCCTCCCAAGTAGCTGGGACTACAGGCGCCGGCCATCACACCCGGCTATTTTTTTTTTTTTGTATTTTTAGTAGAGACGGGGTTTCATTGTGTTAGCCAGGATGGTCTCGATCTCCTGACTTCGTGATCTGCCCGTTTCGGCCTCCCAAAGTGCTGGGATTACAGGCGTGAGCCACTGCACCCGGCCCAGGCCTGAATAATTTTTAAATTTTTTTTTTTTTTTTTTTTTTTGAGGCGGAGTCTCGCTCTGTCGCCCGGACTGGAGTGCAGTGGCCAGATCTCAGCTCACTGCAAGCTCCGCCTCCCAGGTTTCCGCCATTCTCCTGCCTCAGCCTCCCGAGTAGCTGGGACTACAGGCGCCGGCTACCTCGCCCAGCTAGTTTTTGTATTTTTAGTAGAGGCGGGGTTTCACCGTGTTAGCCAGGATGGTCTCGATCTCCTGACCTCGTGATCCGCCCGTCTCGGCCTCCCAAAGTGCTGGGATTACAGGCTTGAGCCACCGCGCCCGGCCAATTTTTAAATTTTTTGTAGAGACATAGTATCCCTGTGTTGCCCAGGCTAGTCTTGAATCCCTGGATTCAAGCAATACTCCCACCTTGGCCTTCCAAAGTGGTGGGATTACAGTTGTGAGCCACCACACCCGGCCCTAACTTTTTATATAGATTGACAATTATTTATTTATAATTTTATTTTGCTCAAGGAACTCAGTTCAAGTAATTCTTTTTCTTTTTTTTTTTTTTTGAGACAGAGTCTCGCTGTGTCGCCCAGGCTGGAGTGCAGTGGCGAGATCTCGGCTCACTGCAAGCTCCGCCTCCCGGGTTCACGCCATTCTCCTGCCTCAGCCTCCAGAGTAGCTGGGACTATAGGCGCCCGCCACCACGCCTGGCTAGTTTTTTTGTATTTTTAGTAGAGACGGGGTTTCACCATGTTAGCCAGGATGGTCTCGATCTCCTGACCTCGAGATCCACCCGCCTCGGCCTCCCAAAGTGCTGGGATTACAGGCTTGAGCCACCGCGCCCGGCCTTTTTTTTTTTTTTTTTTTGAGACAAGGTCTAGAGGGCAGTGGTGGGATCATGGCTTACTGCAACATCCACCTCCCAGGCTCGTTGTATTTTTTTTAATAGAGATAGGATTTCACCATGTTGTCCAGGCTGCAAATAATTCTTTTTTTTTTTTTTTCTTTGAGAAAGAGTCTCACTCTGTTGCCCAGGCTGGAGTGCAGTGGCACGATCTCGGCTCACCACAACCTCCGCCTCCAGGGTTCAAGCAGTTCTCCTGCCTCAGCCTCCCCAGTAGCTGGGACTACAGGTGTGTGCCACCATGCCCGGCTAATTTTTGTATTTTTAGTAGAGATGGGGTTTCACTACGTAGGCCAGGCTGGTCTCGAACTCCTAAACTTGTGATCCTTCCGCCTTAGCCTCCCAAAAGTGTTGGGATTACAGGTGTGAGCCACTGTGCCTGGCCACTTCTTTATAGTAAATTATTTCTGTTCAAACAACTGGGATGGTTTCTGTCTCCTGACTAGAGTCTGACTGATTCAGACCCCAATAGTGGCCAACCATATCCTACTCTGACTCTTTCCAACTCTTCCCTTATAGTTGCAGGGTGGGTGGGCATAGCATCTACCTTCCACATTATTGAAGATGACAATTTCACCAAATATTTTGCTACAGCATAATAGAGATCTCCAGCCATCCAGCCTGCTTTACCTAATCCAATATATGGCACTGAATTAAAGATCAGGCAGTAACCTACTGCCTGGCCATTAATTCAGTGCCATATATGTGTGTTTTTATTATATCAACATCCCACTCCTGATACAACTTTCTGTATTAATAAGGATCAGTTAATTGCTGTAGTAAACAACCTCTCAAATTGATTGGCTTATACAACAAGACTGTATTTCTTGCTCTTCTCAGTGTTTAATATGTTAGTCATAGTAAAGGAAAGTTCTGCTCTGCACAATTATGCAGGGACCCAAGTTCCTTCCATCTTGTGGCTCCACCCTCTTCTAGGGTCTCAGAATCTCCTCTACTCTGCTAGCAGATAGGAAGGAGAGCAAGGATCAGCACCTGGGAGTTTTATGGGCCATCCTGGGAGTAGCATCTGTCACTTCCACTAGCTAGAATTCATTCGCATGACCACATCTGTCTGTTAAAGAAGCTGGGAACTATAGGTATTGGTGAGTACAAGACGTTTATACTACATTAAATGGCTCATTGGTGACATTGAAGATAAGTTTTAGGGGAGTGATGTAAACAGGGACCAAATTGTAAAAAGTTAGGAAATCATAGGGTATAAGGGGTTTTGCCATGATGCCCAGGCTGATCTCGAACTCCTGATCTCAAACCATCTGCCTGTCTCAGCTTCCCAAAGTGCTGGGATGGCAGGCATGTGCCACCATGCCCAGCCTGGTAGCAACTCTTTAATATGATCCTAATGATAATAAGAAAGATAAACCTGAACTAAGGTGAGAATGTAGCCAACCATGGGAAGCTCCATTGGGTTTTTTAGGGTTTTCTTTTCTTTTTTTCTCAAGACGAAGTCTTGCTGTGTCTCCCAGGCTGGAGTGCAATGGCATGATGTCGGCTCACTGCAATCTCCGCCTCCCAGGTTCAAGCAATTCTCCTGCCTCAGCCTCCCGAGTAGCCGGAATTAGAGGTGCATGCCACCACGCCCAGCTAATTTTTTTGTATTATTTTAGTAGAGATGAGGTTTCACCATGTTGGCCAGGCTGGTCTCGAACTTCTGACCTCGTGATCCACCCGCCTTGGCCTCCCAAAGTGCTGGGATGTGAGCCACCATGTCCGGCCTTTTTTTTTTTTTTTTTGAGACAGGGTCTCGCTCTGTCACCAGGCTGGAGTGCAGTGGCATAATCATAGCTCACTGCAGCCTTGACTTCCTGGACTCAGGCAAACCTCCCACCTCAACCTTCCAAGTAGCTGGAACTACAGGTGCCTGCCACCACATCCAGCTAATTTTAAATTATTTTTGTAGAGATGGCATCTCGTAATGTTGCTGAGGCTGGTCTTGAACTCCTGGGTTCAAGCAATCCTCCCGCCTTGGCCTCCCCAAATGCTGACATTATAGATGTGAGCACTGTGCCCAGCCTTGCTTTTTAATTGATATAGAATTGCGCATGTGTTTGCAGTATCAGTGAACAGGAAGAGAGATAGGACATGAGTTTGGAGTTCTATTAGGCTTAAATAAATAAATAAAATGGAGTTCCATCAGCCTTACTTAAAAAAAAAAAAAAAAAAGGAGGCCAGGAGCGGTGACTCACGCCGGTAATCCCAACACTTTGGGAGGCAGAGATGGGCAGATCACCTGAGGTCAGGAATTTGAGACCAGCCTGGCCAACATGGTGAAACCCCGTCTCTACTAAAAATACAAAAATTAGCCGGGCGTGGTGGCACGTGCCTATAATCCCAGCTATTTGGGAGGCTGAGGCAGAAGAATCACTTGAACCCAGGAGGCAGAGGTTGTAGTGAGCGGAGATCATGCCATTGCACTCCAGCCTGGGTGACAAGAGCGAAACTCTATCTCAAAAAAATAAAAAATAAAATTAAAAAAGGATATGAGTGGAGGGTTGGCCATGGGCAGAAGGAGGTCTACATCTTCTAAGATAAGAAGAAGGGATAAAGAAAGGATAGATGCAAATAAAGAGAAATTATGAGATAGGAGGAGGTAAACTGAAAATCAAGTAGAATTGCTTTGGTTTCTATAAAGTGACAAGAAAAAAGAAAAGGTTTCAGGTTGCAAGAAGACCCAGTTAAGGTGGGACCACAGGAATCTGTACTGGAACCAGTATGTCTAGTTTTGTGACTTTGTTCCACAGCCAAGGAGCAAAAAGGGAGGAAGCTCACCATGTGGTTCACTCAAGGTGGGGCTCATCAAATTGAGAGCCTGTGGCACCAAAGGCACAGCTGAGCAGCCTTTGGCACATATATCAATTATTGATCCTTAAGGTCACTGTTGTTGGCTTCCTGCTCCTCTCCATTGTATAATTTTACTTCCTTTTTTACTTTCTCCTAGTCTCCAGTTCTCTTTTTCCTTACACTTTTCCTTAGGTTTTACAGTAACCCCAGTGTGACAGACACACCCTAAGCTAACCCCCAATGATTCCTGCCTCCTGGTATTTAAGTCTTGTGTGATTCCCTTTTCTTGAGTGCAGATGGCTCCTGTGCCTTGCTTTCATGGGAGATGGCAATGATGATGGGATGTCACTCTGTCACATATATAGTAAGTTATATAAAACTCTGTCTTCACAGTCTGGAGCTAGAGACCCTCATTGTCAGTTTCAAGAAATTAAGTGGCTATGTAGGAGAAACCTGCATGGCAAGGAAATGTGATAATCTCTAGGAACTGCAGGTGGCTTTTGGATCCTGAGGGAGGCCTCCAGCGGACACCCAGCAAAAATCCCAGGCCCTCCTCAATTATACAGTTGCAAGGAAATTAATTCTGCCAATAACTCAAATGGGCTTGCAAGTGGATTCTTCCCCAGCTGAGTTTCCAGATGAGAATGCAGCCTGATTACAGCCTGATTGCAGCCTTGTGAGACTAAGCAGAAGACCCAGCTAAGCTGTTCCTGGGCTCCTGACTTGGAACCTGTTAGATAATGTTTGGTTTTTTGGTTTTTTTTAGATGGAGTCTCACTCTGTCACCAGGCTGGAGTGCAATGGCACGATCTCGGCTCACTGCAACCTCCACCTCCCGGGTTCAAGCAATTCTCCTGCCTCAGCCTCCCCGGTAGCTGGGACTACAGGCGCGGGGCCACCATGCCCAGCTAATTTTTTTTATTTTTAGTAGAGACGGGGTTTCACCATGTGGCCAGGATGGTCTCTCTTGACCTCGTGATCCGCCCACCTCGGCCTCCCAAAGTGCTGGGATTACAGGCGTGAGCCACTGCGCCTGGCCAATAATGTTTGTTTTAAGCCTTAAATTTGTGGTAACTTGTTACACAACAGTAGAAAATGAATACACCCAGAATTCCTGAAAAAACACTGGGGCTCTCAGGTATGACCCCTACATTATGTGCTACCTAGGAAACTCTGGGCCTGGGCCCAGGACACAGAACTTGGTGAACGAGGCCAGAGGGTGTGCCACACACCCACAGTGGGCACTCTGGACTTCAAGGTAGAAGAGGCCCTGGCTTTCAAAGCAAATCGTGTACCCCACACCCCCGCGCCTGCCTGCCTCTGCAAATGCCTGTTAGTTCGGCCCTCAGAGATGGGCGAAGCCTGAGGAATCACAGACTGCCAGAAGTAGATCATGAAGTCCACCACCTGAATCTCAGCACTTGGCACAGTGCCTGGTACACAGTGGACGCCCAACAAACGGCTTGCTCGGAGAACAGAAAGAGCCCTCGAGTGGGCGTCTGCTGGCCCCCTCTTTGTGCAGAAGGGAAAAGGGAGACTGGGAGCGCCGCGGACCTGCGGGTCTCCGCCGCGGGTCAGGGCTGGTCCTCCTGCCGAGCGCCATCCCGGGCCCAGGCGGAGGGGGCGCTGCGGCGGGAGGCCACGGCGGGCGGTGGCGGCGGGCCGGGGGCGGAGCGGCGGCGGGGCCGCCCCAATGAGTGAGCGAGCGCCGCGCGCGCCGCCGCTGCCACCTCCGCTGCTCGGCCCGGTCCCGGAGCGGCCCGGCCGGCCCGCTGGGCGCGGAGCCGAGGCCCGCGGCCGGCCGCATGAAGGACTGCGAGTACCAGCAGATCAGCCCCGGGGCCGCCCCGCTGCCCGCCTCCCCGGGGGCGCGCCGCCCCGGCCCCGCCGCGCCCCCGACCCCGGGCCCCGGGCCCGCGCCGCCTGCCACCCCCGCCCCTCCTCGCTGGAGCAGCAGCGGCAGCGGCAGTGGGAGCGGGAGCGGGAGCCTCGGCCGGCGCCCACGCCGCAAGTGGGAGGTGTTCCCGGGCCGCAATCGCTTCTACTGCGGCGGCCGCCTCATGCTGGCCGGCCACGGCGGCGTCTTCGCGCTCACGCTGCTGCTCATCCTCACCACCACCGGCCTCTTCTTCGTCTTCGAGTGAGTTCCGCTGCCGCGGCGCCCCCTCCCAGCCCCCTGCCGCGCACCCGACCTTCCCAATCCCTGCTGGGCACCCCGTGCCCTCCCCTGCGCCTCCCTGGCCCTCATCCTCCCCGCCCCTTTGGGATCCTCTCGGGCCTCTTGTCTGCTCCCCTGGCCCCTGCGCACCCATCCTTCCCTGGTCCATTTGCCAGATGCCCCATCCGCGCTGGTGCTCTCCACCCTCCCAGCCGCTCCATTCTCCCTGGCCCCACCCTGGCACCTGTCTGCCTGCCACTACCAGGAGCACCACCCTCCATGCCCCTCCACGGCCCCCATCCTCGCTGTCCTCTCAGAATCTGCCCCAGGGCTCCCTGCACAGGCCCCTCCTGCTCACCCATCCCTGGACCATCTCTTGCCAACCCCCCAAGTTCTTTCTGACCCTTATAGCCCTGCCTGACCACTTCTAGATCTTGTGTGTCCTTTGGCTGTGCACACCCGCCGTAAACATCCTAGTCATCCTCTCTGCCCTCTCTGGGCCCCTCCAGGGTCCCCTCCTTTTCTCTAGTCTCAGACACCAACCCCGCTTTTGCTTCCCCTCAGCCACGCACACCCCTGGCCCAAAGGCATCTTTTCTCAAAATCTTTGGGCCTGTCGGGCCCCCTTTCCTTCTCCAGAACCTTCCTTAGGTTCTCCAGAGCTTCCTGTCCTTCCCTCAGTTCCCACCTGCCTCCACCCAGCTGGCTCCCAGGCCCCTGACCCGCCTCCTGACCACCTGGTTTTCTTTTCCTGCTCAACATTCTGGAGCGTCCCTCTGGCCTGTTCCACATCAGCAACAGCTGCAGTGCCTTGTTGTTTTTCAGGAAAGAGTTCGGAGTGCTTTTGGGCGACAGGTCATATTTGCCCCCCTAGGTTTTTGACCTCTTCATATTCCCCAGTGACCCAGGATTGACCCACACATAATCTCCATTTTATGGATGGAGGGTCATATATTTGTATTAGAAGTTTTCCACCCACCTATGAGCCACCTGCACCATGATTCCTTGCACACAACACTCACACGCCCACCCACCCACTCTTCCTTCATGAGCCCTGCTGTCCCCTCCCGACTCCCCATCCTTTGTGGTCGTTCCTCTTAATTATACAATGTAGTTAAGAACTCTTAACAGACCTAGTTCAAATCCCAGCTCCACCACCCACTAATTGTGTGACCTCAGGGCAGTCATTTCACCCCCTCAGTGCCCCAGTTTCCTCATCAGTAAAATGGGATTTATAATAGTACCCACCTTGTAAGGTTGTCCTGAGGGTGGCATGAGGTCACATGCAAGCTTTTAGCTGACTAACAAGCACACAGTGTTGGCTGCTATTAGTACTTATGTTGTCTTTATGAAAAAAGCACTTCCCAAGGGCATGTGGCCACAGTAAGGCTATCATAGAGACACCCTCCCCCAGGTACCCTTTCTAGCTGCCAGATCATGTATCTGCAACCTTGGGTTTCCCCTTGAAGCAAGGTGAAGACTTCCTATAAATTAGCTTCTCCTTTCACCCTTTTACCACACACTCTGCCCTTGTTTTCTGAGTAGTGTGGATAAAAAGTTTAGGGATGAATTACAAGCAGAAGCTCTGGGGGGCCCAGAGCTCAGCTCTGGACTGAGTTTCAGATCTACTTCCCTGGGCTGGCCACATGAGTGTTCTGGAAGTGCCTTTTCCAGTATTCCCTGGGCTGCCCTCTCACTCCTCACACCCAGGGCTGCAGCCGAGGCAGGAGGAAGCAGTACTTGCCGTGGTTGACGCACATGACCCTGCAGTGTGATATCTGGCCTAACTTCTGAACTAGAAGCAGGACCTTCTCTGGGTTAACCGGGTATCTTCACTGGTGACTGTTTTGTCTCCAGCGAGGGAGGAAGCAAGGACTTCTGGGTTTGGGGAGAGCTTGTGAACCGTGTTGTGGTTTGCCCTGCTTGTCCTCACTGGGGGCTGGTAGATTGGCAGAAGAGTTTGGGTTTGGGCCGAGAACTCACCTGGGTCTGGACTGGATGCTCCCCATTGCTCTGGGAAAAGGTAAGGTGCTCTCTAAACCTTTCCTGCTATGAATGGCTTTGCTTCTTTGGCTTGGTGGATTGTTGCACGGGGCCTCCAGCAGGGCTCCCAACTTCTCCCTTACTTCCCGCCCCCACGCAACAGCCAGAGTGCCTTTTTGATTCTAAGTCAGGCCTGAATCTTCCCTGGCTGCTGCCCCCTGCTCTCTTCTGTCCTCGTCTTCCCTCCAGGCATGTCATCCTCCGTGCACACTCCTACCTTCTGGGCCAGTGCTTGGAATCCCCTTCCTGCAGGTGGCCTCATGGCTCACTCTCTCACATTAGGCCTCCCCCGTCCATCCGCACAGCATAGCAAACCACTCCCCTCCAGCACCTCTCCTCTCCCCTCATTTATCACTCTCTGAAGCACTTCCCACCACCTGACATGTTATGTTATACTTGTTAGTTTCTTCCTTGTCTTTGCCCATGAGAGCAGGACATTCTCCTCTGTTGCAGCCTTGGTGCCTAGAACTCGCACCTGGTATGCAGTAGGTGCTCAATACTTATTGAATGAATGAATTGACAGTGTATTTGAATGAATTGACAGTGTATTTGCTGGGAGACTGGAAACCCTAGTTCTGTCATTGACTGGCTGGATGACCTTGAACCTAGCTGTGGGCCTGGGAGAGCTGTGGGCCTCTGGAGAATCAGGAGGCCAGGACTTGGTGGTTTCTGCAGGCTCTATAAGTCTTAGATTTCAAGTCTTCTCTGTCCCCCTACACAAGTCTGGTTGCATATGAACTGGAGTCATTGCCGTGTGGGTGACACTGAGGGCCCTCTGGTTCTGTTTGAGGGTCAGACCCAGAAACCATTGAGATGTATGGAGCAGAGCGTGGCCCACTGGGAGCCCTTGGCCTTGGCAGTCTGCTCCTCAGGGGAAGGGCTTCTCTGAAGGCCAGAGCCTCTGATGATGGAGACTTCAGAAGCAGCATGCAGGTGCCCACAAGTGTGTGCCTATTGTGCCACTCCTGGAAGCTTGGCTGATCTCAGGCCTCCCAGGGCCCCGTCATCTCCTTACCTGATCAGGTGCTACTCTGGCTATGGGATGATGGTTAATAGTATGAACCTCAAAGTCAGAGCTGGCTTGGGTCCCACTTTAGCACTCCTGAGCCATGTGACCTTGGGCAGGTTACTTAAGCTCTCTGAGCTCTAGTTTCCTCATCTGTAAAGTGAGGAGCATAACTTCACAGGGTCTCAGTGAGTATTTGATGAGAAAGTATACAGGAACCGCTTAGCCTGGTACCTGACCCATAGTAACTATCTGTACTTCCAGTGTTACTAATAGTAATTTATTAATTAGGGCAGTGTCTGGCACATAGTAAGCCTTCAAAAGATGGTAGCTATTTTTCTGTCCCCTGGCAGCAGTTATTTACTGGGTACTTCCTTGGTGCCAGGTGCTGTGCAGTGTGCTGGAAATATAAAGCTGAACAAGAGAACATAGTCTATTCCCACAGAGAAGCTTATGATTTTTTGTGTTTGTTTGTTTGTTGTTGTTTTTGAGACAGAGTTTTGCTCTTGTTGCCTAGGCTGGAGTGCTATCTCAGCTCACCGCAACCTCCACCTCCCGGATTCAAGTGATTCTCCTGTCTTAGCCTCCTGAGTAGCTGGGATTACAGGCACATGCTACCACACCCGGCTAGTTTTTGTATTTTTATTAGAAATGGGGTTTCATCTTATTGGTCAGGCTGGTCTCGAACTCCTGACCTCAGGTGATCCGCCCGCCTCAGCCTCCCAAAGTGCTGGGATTACAGGCGTGAACCACTGTACCTGGCCGAGCTTATGTTTTAGTGAGAGAAAAATAGCCATAGGCCGGGCGCGGTGGCTCAAGCCTGTAATCCCAGCACTTTGGGAGGCCGAGACGGGCGGATCACGAGGTCAGGAGATCGAGACCATCCTGGCTAACACGGTGAAACCCCGTCTCTACTAAAAAATAGAAAAAAATAGCCGGGCGAGGTGGCGGGCGCCTGTAGTCCCAGCTACTCGGGAGGCTGAGGCAGGAGAATGGCGGTAAACCCGGGAGGCGGAGCTTGCAGTGAGCTGAGATCCGGCCACTGCACTCCAGGCTGGGCGACAGAGCGAGACTCCGTCTCAAAAAAAAAAAAAAAAAGAAAAGAAAAATAGCCATCACATAGACAAGTAGCTGAAATATATACTAAATGTTATGCAGGAAAGAAAGAGCGTTGAAGTTTGCTGTGTACAGAGTTGTTAAGGAAGGTCCTTCTGAGGAGGGAAGAGGTATCTGAGAAAAGGAACAGCAAGTGCAAAGGCCCTGAGGTAGGAGAGATCCAGGCTTGTTCTAGGAACTGTCGTGAGGCCATTCTGATGGGAGGAGCAGGAGCAAGAGGAGAGTTTTGTAAAATGAGGCTGACGTCCTCAGTAGGGCCCAGATCATGCCTGGCCTAGAAGGCCATGGTAGGGAGTTTGGATTTTATTCAAAGTATAATGGGAAGCTGTTGGGAGGTTTTAAGCAGAAAAATGACATTATCTGATTGACATTTCCAAAAGATGGCTCTGGCTTCTAGGTGGACAGTGAGGTGCCAACAGAGAAGATTGGCCATAGAGAGAGAGCCCTGATAGCTTCACTGTCATGAAGCCATTCTCCCACCAGTGTCCAGAACTTCTAGAATGTTCTGGCCCTAAGATGGAGGAGGGAGCTTGAGGAGGGCTATGGTAGGCAGCCTGCCTGGGGACAGAGGCACAACCATTCAGCAGGCACAGGCTATTCTCTGAGGCAGCCAGGGTCAGGAGGTCTGAAAGCACTGCCTCGGGGATACCTGCCTCCCTTGCGTCACAGTGACAGTGGCTGGACCATGCCGTTCCCCCAGCCCTCTACTCATTCTTCAGGTTGGAGCTTAGGATTATCTTCTTCAGGTTGCCTTTCCTGACTGTGCTACTGTGTTCCCCTCCCCCACTAGAGCACACATCACCCTGTGTGGCAATTCCCTGTTTACATGTCTGTTTTCCCCACTTGACCATAAGCCACAAGGGGGAGGGGCTCTTGTCTTATTCATCGTCATTATTCATGCTGCTTATTGAAGGTGTTACCTGCCACAGAGAAGACCTCAGTAAATATTTGTGGACTGAGTGAGTGAATGAATGAGTGAGTGAACACTGCAGGCTGGTTTGTCTCAGGTAACAGTCCACTTCACTAGTGTCTGCCTGAAGCTCTGTGTATAGAGGGATTCTCTGAATGCAGAGGTTAGGAGTTCTGGGATCTATTGGACACATCTGCCATGTGCTCAGGAGGAAAGTATAACACAAGGATCAATTAGTGATGTCTATTCCCGGTACTTATTGCCAACTTGCTGCACTCACCGAGGAGCTGTGCCTCTGTCTCAAAGCAAGGCTGTATTCAAGATTTTGGTGGTGGTTGCTGGAATGACAGCGCCTGCCAGGTGCTGTAGCCCTGTGCCGCAGGGAGGCCTTGGGTTGTCTGCTGATCTCTCTCCATCTCTCGTTCTAGCTGTCCCTACCTGGCCCGCAAGCTGACCCTTGCCATCCCCATCATCGCTGCCATCCTCTTCTTCTTCGTCATGAGCTGCCTGCTACAGACAAGCTTCACCGACCCTGGGATCCTGCCCCGGGCTACTGTCTGTGAAGCAGCCGCCCTGGAGAAACAGATCGGTGAGGTTTCTACTCCCAGGCGAAGCTGGGTCTCCATAGCTCCACATTCCCTGACTTGGGAGGAGGCCTGGTTTTCTCTTCCGAAACTTTACTAGGAACTGGGGATGCAGTCGTGAGCAAGGCAGGCTGGAGCTGACACTGGCACAGAGGGAGACAGATGATCAACAAGTGAGCAAATAAGTAAGCAAGAAATGCTGGCCAGCAAAGGCCCCGATGGCAGCCAGCGTGGAGCTGAGTAGTTCTTGGGGCCAAGCACTGTTTTAAGCTCTTTATATGCATGATCTTATTTAATCCCCCAGTAATCCTATGAGGTAGGTACTGTTGTTATTTTCCTTTTACTGATTAATTAAATCAAGGCAAAAGAGGGTCCAAGATCACAACATAAGTAGAAGAGCTGGGATGAGACCTCAGGCCAGAGCCCCTGCTCTTAAATATTCATATATACTTATTCATGAACTCATCAAACATTTATTGACCCCCTACTATGTGCCAGCACTTTTTTAGGTGTGATATAGCAGTGAACAAAACTGACAATATTGCTTGTCCTCATGGAGATTGACAGTTGAGGAGGAAGGAGACAATAAACAAACAAATAATTAAACATCTAGGATATCAGACAGAAGAAAGGAGAGAGGGAGGATGAAGGCTGCAGGGAGGTGTGTGGTTTTACATAGGGTGGCCAGGGAACATCTTGTGAAGAAGGTGACATCTGAGCAAAGAAGCACCGGCCTGAACAGATGAGGGCTTGAGCGTGGGGTTATCTAGGGAAGAGCCCAGTAGGTGTTGGGGAGTGGGCTAGTTTACGTTAGGTGGTCAGGGGAGACCTCCAGGAGGACGCGGCACTGGAGATGAGTGTGGTAGAAATACTGGGATCTGGGAACAGTAAGGCCAAAGCCCAGAGTGGCAAACAGCCTGGGTGTGTGTGAGGAACGGCAGTGGCCAGAAAGACCCTGTGCTCCCAGGCAGCCCACGTGGCCCTTGATTCCTTTCAGACTGCTGTGTGGGTTCCGGGGTGGCGGGCCACTGGGGATGGGTCCCTAATCTCAGCTTGCTGCACCCTAGTTCCTTCCTGCTGAGAAATGACGTGGCTACTTGCACACTTCGGGGGTTTCCGGTCCGTGGTTAGTTCCTTCCCCTAACAGGATGGTGTTCACACAAGCTTTTAAACACCCAGCTGGCCCTGAAGACATCTAGTGGCCTGTAAATGTCAGAGCCCTGCTGCATCCATCCCTAGAAATCATTTCACTAATACTCTGTGCAGCAGGGAGGGAGGGAGGGCGAGCAGCTGGAGTGGATGTTGTCTGGGCTCTGTCTGCTCTTTGTCTCATTCCTCTGCCCGGCCCCATCCTCAGCCATGCCCACGAGCGCCACCTCATCTTGCCTACATCCAGCTTCCTTCCCTCTCAAACTCTGGGTCCCTGGCCACTCCTTCAGGATCCCACAGTCTGACCTGGGCTAACCCACCTGGCAGCTGGGAAGGCCCAGCTGTGCCCCGTTCTTCCTCCCCTTCAGGTCAGGGCTAATCATGAGGCAGGATTATTGTCCAGCTCAGCCGGACCCAGAGGTCTGGCTGCCCATTCTCGGCCTCCTGTGAGCTGCGTGGATCACAGTGATTATCCCCACAAATCTTCACAACAGCCCAGTGAGGGCGACCCTGTTAACCAGTTGTACTGATGGAGAAACTGAGGGAGGTGATCACAGGGCCAGGGATAAAGGAGCAGAGACGGAGTGTGTGCCTCTCACTCCCAAACCCCTTGCTTTCTCTTCTGAGATGGAAGCAGGGACACATCTCCTTCATCCTCTGTCTCCACTTGTTTCCTGTGCTCTGGGAAGCCTTCCTGATCCCGGTTGGGCCAAGCCTTCTATGGCACATTCCCAGAGCACCTTTTCCTTCCTTCTCTGAACCTGTGCTGCAAGGGTGGTCATTACAAAATTGTTCTTTCTGCTGGCCAGTGAGGGCATGGAATTCCAGCATCTTGTTCACCTTGTCGCCATGTAGAAGGCTCAGTGACGTTGGCTAAATGAGTAAATGAATAACTGAAGAATGGGTGAGCTTCTATGAAGGCCCTCCTTGCTCTGTCAGGGTGAAGAAACAGGACATCTCCCAGTTGGGCATCATGGGTTTGTTCATGTGTGTGTTAATTCTTTTTTTTTGAGACGGAGTCTTGCTTTGTTGCCCAGGCTGGAGTGCAGTGGTGCATCTCAACTCACTGCAAGCTCTGCCTCCTGGGTTCACGCCATTCTCCTGCCTCAGCCTCCCAGTAGCTAGGACTACAGGCGCACACCACCACGCCTGGCTAATTTTTTGTATTTTTAGTAGAGACAGGGTTTCACCATGTTAGCCAGGATGGTCTTGATCTCCTGACCTCGTGATCCGCCCACCTCGGCCTCCCAAAGTGCTGGGATTACAGGCGTGAGCCACCGCGTCCGGCATGTGTGTGTTAATTCTATATGCTGACTCCTGACAGCAGAGTGAAGGCGGGTGGGGGCCAACAATGAATCTGATAGGAGCTTCTCTCATGGGTTTCAAATGAGTTGGCCCCAGATGTTAGCCCTGACCAGCCACTGCCAGTGAGATCAGGCTTCAGAAGAGGGTCAGAGGAGTCAAGAGCATCTTCTGCCTGGAGGACTGGAGAAGCTTCTCTGAGAAGTGATGCTTGAGCCACGCCTTTAAGTTTGGGTGGAATTCAAGCACAGGAGCTGTATGGAGGCAGCCCTTCAGGCAGACAAAGCTGAGGGAAGAGAGGGTGGCAGAGGGAAGGAGGAGGGATGGGAACGGGCCACTGAGCAGTCCATGTTGGCTGGAATATGAGGAGCACTTCAGATAGTTAGGGATCCTAGGGATATTCCCGTTGGAAGGATGGGGTGGAATCAATCTTGTAGGGTGCTGAATGTCAGGGCCTAAGACTTTTCTTTAGGAACAGGTGCAAAGTGCAAAAGTGGCATTTTGGGGGCCTTTGAATTCTCAAACTTGAATAGAAGCCACATTTTCAGGTGTGACCAGGAGACTTCTAACTAACTAAAGTAAAACATATTTCCCAGGGCTAGCGCAGTGGCTCATGCCTGTAATCCCAGCACTTTGGGAGGCCGAGGCGGGCGGATCACAAGGTCAGGAGATTGAGACCATCCTGGCCAACATGGTGAAACCATGTCTCTACTAAAAATACAAAAATTAGCTGGGTGTGGTGGCACATGCCTGTAATCCCAACTACTCGGGATAGGCGGAGGCAGGAGAATCATTTGAATCGGGAGTTGGAGGTTGCAGTGAGCCAGGATTGCGCCGCTGCACTTCAGCCTGGCAACAAAGCGAGACTCTGTCTCAAAAAACAAAAAACATATTTTCCTGAAAATGGTGAGGACTAAGATCACTGAACCTTTTCCAGAAGATTGGGAGCTGTCTCTGAGGCAGGTGGTGCTGTTCATGTGAGCATGAACTGATTACCTGGTCCTAGACTCATGTAGACAGTGTGGGCTTTTCCCTTTGGTCCCCCAGCCCAGCAACTCCAGCCCAACAGGTCTGGCCCAGGGCTCCTGCCCTGTAGGGACAGTCTGAGGTAGAGTGACCAGCTCCTCCCAGTTTACCCAGGACCACCTGGAAAGTCTGCTGTCTTAGGAAACCACTCAATCCCAGGAAAATCAGGGCACTCGGTCACCCTCATCTGAGATCCTGTCTTGCCGGCTGATGGGCTGTACAGCTGGCTCACCCTGCAGGCTCTAGGCAGTTGGAAAGAAGTAGGAATATTGCTTGCAGAAGCTCCTGGTCTGATGGGAGGTAATAGAGACATCTGAATCCAAGTGACAGATGCTCACTTAGACCCTGTTACAGTTCACAGGACGGACGCAGAGGCTGCGTCTCTCTCCACTGCCCTGCACCAGCTCCCAGACCCCATCTTCTCCGTCTCCAGGACGTCTCCGCCCACTTTCCCTGGACAGTCCTGAAGCCCACTTCCCCTGGACAGACCTGCCTCGTGTTCTACCTGAACTGGCTCAGGGCTGTGCAGAACAGGCCCGCACTGGGCCTTTCCCTTCAATTGTAGTTACATTTCCAAGATCCAAATTTGTCCCCCCCACCCCTGCCCTGTCCCCCCCACAAACCCCACAGAATTTGGGTGACTCTCTGGTGCCCTCAGTACTGCTTCCTGGATATTGGTGATATGAGTCCAACCTTTGTGATTTTTCCTTCTGCATTCCACCTTGTACCTTCATTTCTTTAGTATTTTCCTCTAAATGGCTCATCTTTAAATATATGTGTATAATATATGTATTTCATATACATTAAATATATTAAATGTTTATATAGTTTATACATATGCATAATATTTAACATATTTAATATGTATATGTTTGACATATTTAATATGTATAATATGCATTTAACATATATTTAGTATGCATAATATATTTAACATATATTTAATGTGTAATATATTTAACATATATTTTATATTTTTATATATATATATATGTTTTTGTTCTTGTTTTTTGAGACAGAGTCTTGCTCTGTCACCCAGGCTAGAGTGCAATGGCGTGATCTCAGCTTACTGCAGCCTCCACCTCCTGGGTTCAAGCGACTCTCCTCCCTCAGCCTCCCAAGTGGCTGCAATTACAGGCATGCACACCATGCCTGGCTAGTTTTGTATCTTTAGTAGAGATGGGGTTTCACCATGTTGGCCAGGCTGCTCTTGAACTTCTGACCTCAGGTGATCCATCTGCCTCAGTCTCCCAAAGTGCTGGGATTACAGGCATGATCCACTGTGCCTGGCTCCTCTTCTATCTTGAAAATTCACTCTGAAATTAAGGCAAGCTGCAGCCTACCCCCGCCACCACTCCTCTCCTACCGGTCCCTGGCACCCCCAGCCACGCTGTGCACTAGATGCCTTAGTGTGTTTGCTTGTGCTTGTGCTGTCCTCACCTGCCGTGGTGAGCCAGAGTGCTCATTCTTTCTGATCCAGCTTTGCTGCCACTTCTTTTGTTGCTTGCTTTTTTAAGATGGAGTTTTGCTCTTGTTGCCCAGGCTGGAATGCAATGGTGAGATCTCGGCTCACCACAACCTCTGCCTCCCGGGTTCAAGCGATTCTCCTGCCTCAGCCTCCCGAGTAGCTGGGATTACGGGCATGCACCACCACGCCCCGCTAATTTTGTATTTTTAGTAGAGACGCGGTTTCTCCATGATGGTCAGGCTGGTCTCAAACTCCTGACCTCAGGTGATCTGCCTGCCTCGGCCTCCCAAAGTGCTGGGATTACAGGCGTGAGCCACTGTGACCGGCCCCTTACTTTCTTTTTAAATTATTTTTTGTAGAAACAGGGTCTTGCTATGTTGCCCAGGCTGGTCTCAAACTCCTGGACTCAAGCAGTCCTGCAGCCTCACCCTCCCAAAGTGTTGGGATTACAGGCATGAGCCACTGCACTTGGCCTGTTGCTTTCTTGAATGCTGCTTCCTGCCTCCACCCCACATATTTCCCTCTGTGTTCTTGAGGCATTGAGTATAGACACCAGTAATGTCATTAATTGAATAGCTATTAGATTGATATTATATATATATATATATATATATTTTTTTTTTTTTTTTTTTTTTTTTTTTGAGACGGAGTCTCGCTCTGTTGCCCGGGCTGGAGTGCAGTGGCTGGATCTCAGCTCACTGCAAGCTCCGCCTCCCGGGTTCATGCCATTCTCCTGCCTCAGCCTCCCGAGTAGCTGGGACTACAGGCACCCGCCACCTCGCCCGGCTAGTTTTTTGTATTTTTTAGTAGAGACGGGGTTTCACCGTGTTAGCCAGGATGGTCTTGATCTCCTGACCTTGTGATCCGCCCATCTCGGCCTCCCAAAGTGCTGGGATTACAGGCTTGAGCCACCGCGCCCGGCCTAGATTGATATTATATTATTTCTGATTTGTGTAAAATTTTACAGGGCTGATGTCATCATTACCCATTCTACAGGTGAGGAACCTGAGGCTCAGAGACTGACCAGTTTCTTCAGGTCACAGGCTAACAATTGGCCATGCCAGGGTTCAAAATAAGATCAGGCAGGCCCAGAGTTACCACACAGAGGCACTGCCTTGTAGGAGGACTCTAATTATCCACTTCTGTCCGACTCTGCCCTCAGGTGGGCTCTTCCTGTATCCACAGGCCTAGCACTAAGCCTGGTATGTGGTAAAGGCTCCATGAGCCCAGAGATGGACAGAAGTGGTCTGGGAGGATTATGGTGACCCAGCACCCGAGGCCTAGGAGCTGTGGCCGACCTTGAGCTGGCCTTAGAGGTGAGGAGACTGCAGTCCTTTGCCGGTGACAACAATGGAAGGGCAGAGGGCAGTCAGGGCCTTCTTGGCAGCCCGCAGCCAGCCCTGGGGAACTTCCACGGCCCCAGCCTTTCAGGCTGTGACCCCAAAAGGCCTGCCTGCTCCTCTCCAAGAGCTGTCTTAGGGTGGGGAAATTCCTTTGCCCTCACAGCCATTCAGTGACGAGGAGCCTTGCCTTTCCTCTCATTTTCACATCCTCAGAGCTTTGGTTTCTGCCTGGAAGGCAGCAGGAGGGCCTTGCTAGCATAAGGGCACCTTTTTACTTGGGGAAGAGCCTGCCATAGCAGAAACAGCCCTGGAGTAGATCTTAGATTCCCTGAGGGCAGGGATAGCATCACTTATCATCACTCCCTTCTTTCCTCTTTTCTACAACAAATATTTTTTGAACATCTGCAGTATGTCAGGCAGGCACAGGGTGAACAAAACCAATATCTTTGGCTCATTTCTATGAATTTGCCCCTTACCTTCCTGCCGCCCCCAGACCTTGTACAATAACTTGCACATAGTAGGTCCTCATGTGTGAAAGAGTGAACAAATGAGTGCCCTGGAAGACAAGGGTCCTAGTTTCAGCGCCACCTTCTATTATTGGAGTAAACTCTGTTTTTCATCTGTAACTCACAGGCATGGATCCCCTTGCCCAGCCCAGAGGAGTCTCTCTGATTGAGTGAGACTGGGAATGTCAGTACACTTTGAAAGTCACTTTTCTCTATTGAAACTGAAGAGACTTGAGTCTTTTGGTCAGGAATGGAGAGTGGACTTGCTCCAGGTGCTTATAAGCTGCCATCGGTAGTGGCTGCCGGGAGGAGCAGGTTGAGGAGGATTCTGAGGCTGAGTCTTGGACGGTGATTGGTCAGCACTGTCTGATCTGAGAATCAGCAGTGGGAGAGCTGCTTGTTTTCCCCCATGCAGAATGCAGCCCCTGCAGAGCCTCCTTTGCCCCAGCTCTGGTGACTTTGATTTAGCACCAGACGGACCCTTGCTCCAGCATGACACAGAGCTCTGCCTCGCCTGGCTCCTGGCAGCCTCAGGAAGCCAGAGTACAAAGCTTCATTTGCAGAGTGCTGGAGAGAAAGAAGCCTGGCTGATGGAGGCCAGAACATGCTTAGCAGTTCCCTCCCTGTCCTTGGGGGAGGCTTGGGTTCCCCTCTCCCCTGAGGAAGACCTGTGGAATTCCACTAAGGATTCCAGTAACTTCTCTCAGTGCTGGAGAGGTCTGTGGCTGTCCTTCACTCACAGACAGGCTGTGTTCTGAAGTTTTCTTCATAACTCCATTGTTTGTTTGGAATGCTGTGTTTTGTGGAAACAACAGTCATACTAATGGCTGATATTTGTTAAGCCCTTGTCAAGTGCTAGCCACTTTGCTACAGCCACTTGGTGAATTCTCACCTAACCCTTCCAGCAGCCTTCTGAGGTGGACTCAATGATGTTCCATTTTATTTTATTTTTTTGAGACAGTCTTGCTCTGTCACCCAGGCTGGAGTGGCACGATTTCAGATCACTTCAACCTCCACCTCCCAGGTTCAAGTGATTCTTCCTGCCTCAGCCTCCTGAGTAGCTGGGATTACAGGCGCCCGCCACCACGCCCGGCTAATTTTTGTATTTTTAGTAGAGACGGGGTTTCACCATGTTGGCCAGGCTGGTCTCAAACTCCTAACCTCAGGTGATCCGCCTGCCTCAGCCTCCCAAAGTTCTGGGATTACAGGGGGTGAGCCACCACATCCGGCCTTTTTATTTTAATTTTTAAATTTTTTTTAGAGACACAGCCTCGCCCTGTCACCCAGGCTGGAATGCAGTGATGTGGTCATACCTCAGTGCAACCTTGAACTCCTAAACTTTCCCTTCAACTGTAGCTATCTCTTGTTAGGTTGTTTCTTTTTTTTTTCTTTTCTTTTCTTTTCTTTTTTTTTTTGAGATGGAGTCTGGCTCTGTCGCCCAGGCTGGAGCACAGTGGCCGGATCTCAGCTCACTGCAAGCTCCGCCTCCCAGGTTCACGCCATTCTCCTGCCTCAGCCTCCCGAGTAGCTGGGATTACAGGCGCCCACCACCTCGCCCGGCTAGTTTTTTGTATTTTTTAGTAGAGATGGGGTTTCACCATATTAGCCAGCATGGTCTCGATCTCCTGACCTCGTGATCCGCCCGTCTCGGCCTCCCAAAGTGCTGGGATTACAGGCTTGAGCCACCGCGCCCGGCCTTGTTAGGTTGTTTTCATCACCACCTTGACTTCCTGCCTCAGTCTCCCATGTAGCTAGAATTACAGGTTCATGCCACATACAGCTATTGTTTTTTGGAGGGAGGGACAGAGTTTCGCTCTTGTCGCCCGGGCTGGAGTGTAGTGGTGTGATCTCAGCTCACTGCAACCTCCGCCTCCCAGGTTCAAGTGATTCTCGTGCGTCAGCCTCCTGAGTAGCTGGGATTACAGGTGCCCACCACCACACCTGGCTAATTTTTTTTTTTTTTTTTTTTTGAGACGTAGTCTTGCTTTGTCACCAGGCTGGAGTGCAGTGGCGGAATCTCGGCTCACTGCAACCTCCGCCTCCCGGGTTCAAGCAATTCTCCTGCCTCAGCCTCCCTAGTAGCTGGGACTACAGGCACGCACCACCACACCCAGCTAATTTTTTGTATTTTACTGAAGACGGGGTTTCACCATGTTATCCAGGATGGTCTCGATCTCCTGACCTCGTGATCCGCATGCCTTGGCCTCCCAAAGTGTTGGGATTACAGGCGTGAGCCACTGTACCTGGCCCACCTGGCTAATTTTTGTATTTTTAGTAGAAATGGGGTTTCACCATGTTGGCCAGGCTGGTCTCGAACTCCTGACCTCAGACAGGTGATCCACCCACCTCGGCCTCCCAAAGTGTTGTGATCACAGGCGTGAACCACCACACCCAGCCCACATACAGCTAATTTTTTTTTTTTTTTTTTGTTGAGACAGAGTCTCGCTCTGTCGCCCAGGCTGGAGTGCAGTGGCCGGATCTCAGCTCCCTCAAGCTCCGCCTCCCAGGTTTACGCCATTCTCTCGCCTCAGCCTCCCGAGTAGCTGGGACTACAGGCGCCCGCCATCTCGCCCGGCTAATTTTTTGTATTTTTTTTAGTAGAGACGGGGTTTCACCGTGTTAGCCAGGATGGTCTCGATCTCCTGACCTCGTGATCCGCCCGTCTCGGCCTCCCAAAGTGCTGGGATTACAGGCTTGAGCCACCGCGCCCGGCCAATTTTTTTAAATTATTATTTTTATAGAGATGGGGTCTCACACTATGTTGCCCAGGCTGGTCTCAAACTCCTGGCCTCAAGCAGTCCTCCTGCTTCAGCCTCCCAACGTGCTGGGATTACAGGCATGAGCCACCATGCTTGGCCTTCCATTTTATTTATTTAGCAGGTGATGGCACAGAGAAGTTGAGTGACTTGACCCACCTCACTCAGCTAGTAAGTGATTGGACCGAGATTTATACCTGTATGTCTTTCTGACTCCAAAGCCTATATCCAAGTCAGGAAGGAAGCAGTGAGTGGGGAGCTATAAGCTGGGACTCTGGGGCCTGTGGGACAGGATTAGGGGTTTGGTTTGGAGTAGTATCACCAGCTTTGAAAAGAGCTGCTGGGCGTTCTGCATCCTGGAGCGTCATGGCATGAACAGTTGGTCAGGAGCAATGTCAGGGGCTCCTGGGAGGCTAGTACTGTGCTCAGGGCTGTGGAAGCATCTCATTCAGCCCTCACCACATCCTATGAAGGTGTGACTTGACCCATCTCCATTTTACAGATAAAGAAACTGAGGTGGCCGGGTGTGGTGGCTCACCCCTGTAATCCCAGCACTTTGGGAGTCTGGGGTGGGTGGATCATGAGGTCAGGAGTTCAAGACCAGCCTGGCCAACATGGTGAAACCCCGTCTCTACTAAAAATACAAAAGATTGGCTGGGCGCGGTGGCTCAAGCCTGTAATCCCAGCACTTTGGGAGGCCGAGACGGGCAGATCACGAGGTCAGGAGATCGAGACCATCCTGGCTAACACGGTGAAACCCCATCTCTACTAAAAATACAAAAAAAAACTAGCCGGGCGAGGTGGCGGGTGCCTGTAGTCCCAGCTACTCGGGAGGCTGAGGCAGGAGAATGGCGTAAACCCGGGAGGCGGAGCTTGCAGTGAGTTGAGATCCGGCCACTGCACTCCAGTCCGGGCGACAGAGTGAGACTCCACCTCAAAAAAAAAAAAAAATACAAAAGATTAGCCAGGCATGGTGGCGGGCATCTGTAATCCCAGCTACTCGGGAGGCTGAGGCAGAGAATTGCTTGGACCCTAGAGGTGGAGGTTGCAGTGAGCCAAGATCGCGCCACTGCAATCCAGCCTGGGCGACAAAGCGAGACTCCATCTCCAAAACCAGGCAGGTCTCAAACTCCTGGCTTCAAGCAGTCTTCCTGCCTCAGCCTCCCAAAGTGCTGGGATTATAGGCATGAGCCACTATGCTTGACCCTGTGAGCTAATAATAGCTCACACTTGCTAACCATTTGCTTTGTGCCATTTCACATATATTGATTAATTTAATCCTCACAACAACCCTGTGAAGGGGAGCTACTATTGTTTCTATTTCAGTGATTAGGGAAACTGAGGCACAAAGAGCTTATATGATTTTTTAGCAAATGATATTATCAGGAGAAACCCAGCTGGGCGGAAGTGGAGCTAGATTCATTAACTATTCTACCTGTTATTCCTGTTTTACAGATGAGAAAACTTAGGCTCAGAGAAGTTCATTTGACTTCAGCCTTACACACCACCAGTCAATGACAAAACCAGGTTTCAGAGTGTGACCATTGGCCTCTAAATCCCCAACCCTTTTTCATGCTGCCCATTTTAGGGAAGAAATGCTCAGATGCTTAGTTGCATTTTAAACATGCTGTAGTCAAGGTGGTGATGAAACAGCCTAACAAAGGTTTATTTGGTAGTTGAAAATGTGAGACTGGAGCATGTTTGCTTCGCTGATATATGCCAAGTGCCTAGAGTTGTGCCTGGCACATTGGCGGGCACTCAGTAAATAATCATTGGAGGCAAATGGCCAAACTGGAGACATTATCTGGCAAACAGTGCAATGGAAGCAATGACAGGGTACATGGTGTAGGGCCGGGGGTACAGGCTGCCCCAGGAGACTCAGACTTCTTTCTGGAAGGAACCACTGTTCAGGTCCTCTGTGCCCTGGGGTACTCAGAGGCTCAATGGTTGGAGTTTTGGGCTTTGCATATGACACACCTGGGTTAGAGTCCTGCTCTGCCGATATAACAGGACAGGACCTAAATAACTTATTTAAATCTTTCTTTCTTTTTATCTTTCTTGCTTTTTTTTTTTCCTTCTTTTTTTTGAGACAGAGTTTCGCCCAGGTTGGAGTGCAACGGCGACTTCTCAGTTCACTGCAACCGCAACCTCCACCTCCTGAGTTCAAGCAATTCTCCTGCCTAAGCCTCCCCAGTAGCTGGGATTATAGGCATGCGCCACCACGTCCAGCTAATCTTTATATTTTTAGTAGAGATGGAGTTTCACCAGGTTGGCCAGGCTGGTCTCAAACTCTTGACCTCAGGTGATCTTCCCATCTCAGCCTCCCAAAGTGCTGGGATTACAGGCGTGAGCCACCGCATCCAGCCTCTTTTTTTCTTTCTTTTTTATTTTTTATGGAAGTATAATGGGCTTACCAAAAGTACACAAGTTGTGACTGTGTGCAGTGGCTCATGCCTGTAATACCAGCATTTTGGGAAGCCGAGGTGAGTGGATGACTTCAGATCAGGAGTTTGAGACCAGCCTGGCCAACGTGGTGAAACCCCATTTCTACCAAAAATTTCTACCAAAAATTAGCTGGTGTAGTGGCACATGCCTGTAATCCTAGCTACTCAGGAGGCTGAGGCAGGAGAATTGCTTGAACCTGGGAGGCAGAGATTGCAGTGAGTCAAGATCATGCCACTGCACTCCAGCCTGGGCAACAGAGCAAGATTCCATCTCAAAAAAAAAAAAAGTATAAAAGTTGCAAGTGTTCTGTCAGATGAATGTCCACAAACTGAATGCACACATGTAATCAGCACTGAGATCAAGAAACAGTATATGACTGGCATCCTAGGAGCCCCCTCATGCCCCCTTCCAATCACTGTCACCCTCCAAGACTAACCACAATCCTAATTTCTAACACCGTGGATTACTTTTGTCTATTTTTGAACATTTTGTATTGTATGTCTGATTTCCTCACTTTACATGGTTTGTTTCGTTTTGTTTTGTTTTTTCGAGATGGAGTCTCACTCTGTCACCCAGACTGGAGTGCAATGGCGTGATTTTAGCTCAATGCAACCTCCACCTCCTGGGTTCAAGCAATTCTCCTACCTCAGTCTCCCGAGTAGCTGGGATTACAAGTGCGCACCACTACGCCTGGCTAATTATTGTATTTTTAGTAGAGAGGGGGTTTCACCATGTTGGCCAGGTTGGTCTCGAACTCCTGACCTCAAATGATCTGCCCTCCTCAGCCTCCCAAAGTGCTGGGATTATAGGCATGAGCCACTGCACCCAGCCAGACAACGTTTATGAGATTAATTAATATTATTGTGTGTAGTTGACGATGGTTCAATTCTCATTGCTATATAGAATTCCATTGTGTGAATATACTACTTTTTGAAAACATTCATTCCACTACTGGGGCGTTTGGGTAGTTCCAGAGTTTGTCTATTGTGAGAATCATTGCTGTGAACATCTTTGTGCATGTCTTTCAGAGTACATTATCTCCTGCACGTTGCTGTCGGGTAGATGCCTGGGAGCAGGTTTTCTGGGCGTGCATATGTTCAGCTTGGGTAGCTGTTGCCAAACAGTTGTCCAAAGTGGTCATATGAGATTTGTAGTTGCTCTATTTTTTTGCCAACACTTGGTATGTTTTATTTTTTTTTCATTTTAGCCATTCTAGTGCATGTGTCATAGTAGCATATTGTAGTTTTAATTTGCATTTCCTGGATGACTAATGAATATAAGCACCTTTTCATGTGTTTATTGGCTGTTTGGACAGCCTCTTTTATGAGATGCCTACTTAAGTCTTTTGTCCATATTTGTATTCAGTTGTGTGACTTTCTTACTGACTTACAGGATTTCCTTACATGTTCTTTTTTTTTTTTTTTTTTTTTTTGAGACGGAGTCTCGCTTAGTGGCCCAGGCTGGAGTGCAGTGGCCAGATCTCAGCTCACTGCAAGCTCCGCCTCCCGGGTTTACGCCATTCTCCTGCCTCAGCCTCCCGAGTAGCTGGGACTACAGGCACCTGCCACCTCGCCCGGCTGGTTTTTTTGTATTTTTTAGTAGAGACGGGGTTTC
The DNA here is from genome assembly GCF_009764315.1 of Trachypithecus francoisi. Classification (NCBI taxonomy): domain Eukaryota; kingdom Metazoa; phylum Chordata; class Mammalia; order Primates; family Cercopithecidae; genus Trachypithecus; species Trachypithecus francoisi. The sequence goes on along the minus strand of NW_022681457.1, from coordinate 98,021,596 downwards.
ACCGTGTTAGCCAGGATGGTCTTGATCTCCTGACCTGGTAATCCGCCCGTCTCGGCCTCCCAAAGTGCTGGGATTGCAGGCTTGAGCCACCGCGCCCGGCCGTTCTTTTTTTTTTGAGATGGAGTCTTGCTCTGTCACCTAGGCTAGAAAGCAGTGGCGTGATCTCAGCTCACAGCAATCTCTGCCTCCTGGGTTCAAGCGATACTCCTGCCTCAGCCTCCCAAGTAGCTGGGATTACAGGCATGCGCCACCATGCTCAGCTAATTTTTGTATTTTTAGTATAGATGAGGTTTCACCAGGTTGGCCAGGCTGGTCTCGAACTCCTGACCTCAGGTGATCCACCTGCCTTGGCCTTCCAAAGTGCTGGGATTACAAGCGTGAGCTACAGCACCCAAACCTTTACGTATTCGTGATACAAGTCCTTTGTCTTTGTTAACAAGATGTTTACAAGATGTAAACATATTGTAATTATCCACTCCTGCTCTAAAAGATTACTTCTTCATTTTTTTTTTTTTTTTTTTGAGGCAGTCTCTCTCTGTTGCCCAGGCTGGAGTGCAGTGGCATGATCTCAGCTCACTGTAACCTCCACCTCCTTGGTTCAAGCAATTCTCATGCCTCAGCCTCTTGACTAGCTGAGATTACAGGCTCCCACCACTATGCCCAGTTAATTTTTGTATTTTTAGTAGACATGGGATTTCACCATGTTAGCCAGGCTGGTCTCGAACTCCTGACTTAAGGTGATCTGCCTGCCTCAGCCTCCCAAATTGCTGGGATTACAGGCTTGAGCCATCGCGCCCGGACTCATTCTTTTTTTTAATCATCCAACCCAAAAAAACTCTTCATTCTTTTTTTTTTTTTGAGATGGAGTCTCACTCTGTTGCCCAGGCTGGAGTGCAGTGGCGCAATCTTGGCTCACTGCAACCTCCACCCCTCCAAATTTAAGCAATTCTCTGCCTCAGCCTGCAGAGTAGCTGGGATTACAGGTGCGTGCCCAGCTAATTTTTTTGTATTTTTAGTAGAGACAGGGTTTCACCATTTTGGCCAGGCTGGTCTTGAACTCCTGACCTCGTGATCCACCCGCCTCAGCCTCCTAAAGTGCTGGGATTACAGGCGTGAGCCTCTGCCAACTCTTCATTCTTTTAATGATTACCTTTATGTGAAAAAAATTTTTACTTTTGATATAATACAGTTTATCAAATTGCTCTTTTATGATTAGCCCCTTTGTGTCTTTTGTTTGTTTGAGACAGGGTCTTGTTCTGTTGCAAAGGCTGGAGTGCAGTGGCACAATCATAGCTCAATGTAGCCCCAAATTCCTGAGCTCGTGCAATCCTCCTGCCTCAGCCTCCTGAGTAGCTGGGACCACAGGCATGAGCAGCCATACCCAGCCACCTCCATATGAATTTTGGAATGAGTTTGTCAATTTTCTTTTTTTTTTTTTTGAGACGGAGTCTCGCTCTGTCACCCAGGCTGGAGTGCAGTGGCCGAATATCAGCTCACTGCAAGCTCCACCTCCCGGGTTTATGCCATTCTCCTGCCTCAGCCTTCTGAGTAGCTGGGACTACAGGCGCCCGCCACCTCACCCAGCTAGTTTTTTGTATTTTTTAGTAGAGACGGGGTTTCACTGTGTTAGTCAGGATGGTCTCGATCTCCTGACCTCGTGATCCGCCCGTCTCGGCCTCCCAAAGTGCTGGGATTACAGGCTTAGCCACCGCGCCCGGCCGAGTTTGTCAATTTTCACAAAAACAACCTACTGGGATTTTTAACTAGGATTATGTTGAATCTGTAGATTAGGGAGAATAAATTATTTCATAATATTCAGTCTTCCAATCCACGGATACGCTATATCTCTGCATTTTTTTCCTCTTAAATTTCTTTTTTTTTTGTTTGTTTTTTTATTTTTTAAAACCAGAACATGTATTGCATGACTAATCGCTGACATTCTTAAGATGAACTGGATGCTGCAGCAGCTGCCCTCTTGGGTTAGGTGTTGTTCCTTCACGGAATCCATGCCTGAATCTGCGGTATACAATTTTCAGGTGCCTCATTCGACCAGTTCCGGTGGTATTTCGTCTTTTAGCCTTGGCACTCCAGTTATACTTTCTCTTGCGCTTGGCAGGGTAGCCACATTTGCCACAGGTTGACTTCTGAAGGTGGTAGGCCTTAGAGCCACAGCGGCGGCACAATGTGTGCGTCTTACTGCGACACTTTCCAAACGATGACGTTCCCTTCGTCATCTCGCTTCTGCAGCCGAGACCAGAGAGCCCTCTTAAATTTCTTATTATGAAAATTTCAAACATACAGAAAAGCAGGAAGGATTATAGTACAACTAATTCTGTACATTCATCATCTAGATTGAATAGTTGTTGATAGTGTGTCTTATTTGCGTATATATGTGTGTGTGTATATATATAAAATAATGATGGCATGTGCCTATAGTGCCAGCTACTAAGGACGCTGAGGTGGAAGGATCATTTGAGCCCAGGAGTTCCAGGCTGCAGTGAGTGTGAGCCAGGATCGCTCCACTGCACTCTAGCCAGGGTGACAGAGTGAGACCCTGTCTCTAAAAACAAACAAAAATTAGGGAGCAGTTGGCCAATTTGCTCTTCTCAAACTATTTCATAGTAAATTATAGACATCATAGATACTTTGCCCATAAATATTTCAACATATATCTTATAAGTCTAAGGATAGTCTTCTATATAATCACAATTCCATTATCATACCTAAGAAAATTAATTGTTCCTTAATTTTTTTTTTTTTTTTTTTTTGGAGACAGAGTCTCCCACTGTTGTCTAGACTGGAGTGCAGTGGCACGATCTCGGCTCACTGTCAACTCCACCTCCTGGGTTCAAGTGATTCTCCTGCCTCAGCCTCCTGAGTAGTTGGAACTACAGGCGCCCGCCACCACATCCAGCTAATTTTTTGTATTTTTAGTAGAGACAGAGTTTCACTGTGTTGACCAGGATGGTCTCAATCTCCTGACCTCATGATCCGCCTGCCTCAGCCTCCCAAAGTGCTGGGATTACAGGTGTGAGCCACCGCACCTGGCCAATTGTTCCCTAATTTTTGTTTGTTTTTAGAGACAGGGTCTCATGCTCTCACCCTAGCTAGAGTGCAGTGGAGCGATCCTGGCTCACGCTCACTGCATCCTGGAACTCCTGGGCTCAAATGATCCTTCCATCTCAGCATCCTTTGTAGCTGGGACTATAGGCACATGCCATCATACCCAGCTAATTTTTGTTATTTTTTATAGAGATGGGGTCTTCCTATTTTGCCCAGGCTAGTCTTGAAGTCCTGCGCTCAAGCAATCCTCCCATCTTGGCCTCCCAAGGTGCTGGGACTACAGGCATGAGCCACTGCATTCGGCCTGTTTCCTAGCTTTTTTTTTTTTTTTTTGAGACGGAGTCTAGCTCTCTCGCCCAGGCTGGAGTGCAGTGGCGTGATCTCAGCTCCCTGCAAGCTCCACCTCCCAGGTTCATGCCATTCTCCTGCCTCAGCCTCCCGAGTAGCTGGGACTACAGGCGCCCGCCACTACGCTCGGCTAATTTTTGTGTGTGTTTTTAGTAGAGATGGGGTTTCACCATGTTAGCCAGGATGGTCTCGATCTCCTGACCTCATGATCTGCCCACCTTGGCCTCCCAAAGCGCTGGGAGTACAGACATGAGCCACCGCGCCCAGCCCTAGTTTTTAATCTATAGTCAGATTTCCACAGTTGCCCTCCAAATGTCTTTCATTGCTTTGTTTTGTTTTGTTTTCAAAATAAGATCCATGATGTATTGCATTTCTTTATGTCTCTTAAATCTCTTTTAATTTAGAATCATCTCCTCTCTGCCTCTCTCTCTCTCTCTTTTTTTTTTTTTTTTTTTTTTTTTTTTTTTGAGGCGGAGTCTCGCTCTGTCGCCCGGACTGGAGTGCAGTGGCCGGATCTCAGCTCACTGCAAGCTCTGCCTCCCGGGTTTACGCCATTCTCCTGCCTCAGCCTCCCGAGTAGCTGGGACTACAGGCGCCCGCCACCTCGCCGGCTAGTTTTTGTATTTTTAGTAGAGACGGGGTTTAACCGTGTTAGCCAGGATGGTCTCGATCTCCTGACCTCGTGATCCGCCCGTCTCGGCCTCCCAAAGTGCTGGGATTACAGGCTTGAGCCACCGCGCCCGGCCTCTCTCTCTTTTTTTTAAGACAGGTTCTGGCTTTGTTGCTCAGGCTGGAGTGCCGTGGTGTGATCTTGACTCACTGCAGCCTTGACCCTCCGGGCTCAAGTGATCCTCATGGCTTAGCCTCCCAAAGTGCTGGGATTACAGTCGTGAGCTACTGCACCTGACCTCCTCTCTCTTTTTATAAATGACATTTACTTTTGTTAGAGATCAGGCCAGCAGTCTTATAGATGTCTCATGTTCTAGATCTGACTTTTTCCTCATTGTGTTACTCACTTTGTTCCTCCATCTCCTGAACTTCCTGTAAACTGGGACATAGGTCTAGGCTTGATGAGATGCAGATAAACCTCGCTGGCCAGGCATGGTGCCTCACTCCTGTAATCCTGGCTGTTTGGGAAGCCGAGGTGGGCAGATCACCTGAGGTCAGGAGTTCGAGACCAGCCTGGCCAATGTGGTGAAACTCTGTCTCTACTAAAAATACAAAAGTTAGCTGGGCATGGTAGCACACTCCTGTAATCCCAGCTACTTGGGAGGCTGAGGCATGAGAGTCGCTTGAATCTGTGAGGTGGAGGTTGCAGTGAGCCGAGATCACACCATTGTACTCCAGTCTGGGCAACAGCATGAGACTCTGTCTCAAAAAAAAAAACAAAACAAAACCTCACTAAGCTTTCTGGGGGTCTCCTTCTCTGACAGCCCTTCTTAGAGTGGGTAAGGCCGGCAGGTGTATGAACAAGTATATAAAGTTTTAGCATAGTGCCTGGTACAGAGGCAGTCTCAGTACATGGTGGCAGCTCCTAATACTTGTCCCTGCCTTAGGCCAGACATTTTACTCCAATGTTTGTTCCTGGGAACCTGTTACCCTGAGGATTCTCCTGGACTGGCCAGGCAGTAGTAGCTTTCCCCTGCTGGGGATCTGGGCCCTGGGCTGCCTTGGCCATTCCCCATCTTTCTCTCCTCCTGCCCTCAGACAACACAGGCAGTTCTACATACCGGCCGCCCCCTCGGACCCGGGAGGTGCTGATCAATGGGCAGATGGTGAAGCTCAAGTACTGCTTCACCTGCAAGATGTTTCGGCCACCCCGAACCTCACACTGCAGTGTCTGTGACAACTGTGTGGGTGAGTAGGAGGCGGCAGGGAGGGATGCAGGGATTCCTGAGAGAGACTGAGTCCTGGGGGTGGGAGGACGTCACGCATGGGGATGGTGTGGGCAGGGTCTGAAATACCCAGGGCTGGGCAGGGGGCTGGTTCACCCAGATTTGCCCTGACTCAGGAGGGCCCAGGGGAGGGGCCCTCAGCTTCACCAGGAGTGTTTTGGCTTCAGCTCAGGATTGGTGGATTCCTTCCCCCAGCTCGGAGGTGCGGGGCAGAGGGGCCTTGAACTCTTCTCCCAAGTTTCAGCCCGGTCCTCAGGAGGTCAAAGCTCCCAGGAAACAGACTGAAATAATAACATTCCAGATGTGTTTGGGCCAGAAAGAATGATTTCCTGTCCAGTGGCCCAGGGCACCAGCTGTACTGAAAGACTTTGATCTGATTCCCAGGGTTGAGACGGACAAGCATCTGGGAACAGAGGCATTTAAGCTGATGAGGTGCAGAGGATGTCACCACTGGAAATGGCTCCTGACCCTACAGCTGCCTGCAGTGGTTGTTTTGTCCCCTCTCCCTGCCCTCCAGAGGCTGTGTAGTTCTGATGGGCACCAAGGGTGGTCCCCTGGAAGGGTGCTGGAAGGGAAACACTGCGTGAGAGGGCCCAGGTGAGCTGAGCCACAGTGACTGTGCACAGTTCCTGGGGCAGTGAGCTCATCATGCCAGCTCAGTACTCCCTGAGCAAGAGAAGAGCAGGGAGCACCCCATGACGGCATGCAGCAAAGGGGGTGACTCAGTGGGCACCATTCATCCCCGAGGAGCTGCCCCGCCCACCCCCTGCAAAGGGCGCTGGCTTTGGCATGAGGCCTGCAACGGGCTTATAACCCACATTCCCACAGGGACTTCCTTTACCAGAGTCTGGGTGTGCCTCCACCCCCGGGGACAGTGTGCAGGTGAGCTCAGCCCTTTGACCTGGCCTGTGATACTGGCTGGCTGTGAACCACATTGCAGCCCAGCCCCTCCCTGGGCCGCTAGTCCTAGAGCAGGGGACAGGGGTTATTGACTGTTAGCATGTGGTTGGGATGGTAGACCAGGTGACAAGTACTTTTGTGAGTCTTTGTGCCGGCACTGCTCCGGATCCTGGGGAGTCAGCATGGTGTGAGACCAGCACAGCCCCCCTCGCCCATCTAGCTTACAGTCAAGTAGGGCTGATTGGCCAATCCAGTAATTATAAATAAGCATAAAAGCACACATGTGCAGAGGGCCACAAAAGAGAAGTGATGGAGCAGATAACAGGGGCCCCCCCACCTAGTCTTGGATTGGAAGAGACTTTCTTAAGAAGGTGGTTTTGCAGCTGAGACATGAAGGAGAAGTTCCAGTTAACCAGGTAAAGAGACAGGAGAGAGTGTATCAGGCAGTGGGAACTGGTACACAAAGGACCAGAGGCAGGTGTGTCCGAGGCCTGGGAGCCAGCTGGTGCTGCGAGAGTGAACGGAGCAGGAAAACACCAGCCATGGTTGAGGCTGCCAAATGCCTGTGCTGGCTGCAGGAGAGCCCATACTAACCCATCGCCCCTTGCCCTTGTCCAGAACGATTTGACCATCACTGCCCCTGGGTGGGCAACTGTGTGGGGAGACGGAACTATCGCTTCTTCTACGCGTTTATTCTCTCCCTCTCATTCCTGACGGCCTTCATCTTCGCCTGCGTGGTCACCCACCTGACGTTGCGTGAGTTGGGGGTGAGGGCAGCGGGGGAGCGGAAGGGGCCAGCCAGCAAGCTCAAGGGTCAGCAAGCTTCAGCAGTCACTGTCCCTCTGAGCTTGTCCTCTCCTGTTTCTTTCTCCCCAGGTGCTCAGGGAAGCAACTTCCTCTCCACTCTGAAGGAGACACCAGCAAGATATCCTTTGTCAGCTAGAGGACACTCCAGTGGGAACTGAGATCCCTTCACTGGGTGGGTCCCATGCCTCATCCTCTAATCAGAGGGGAACAGCATACAGTTCACTTGTGTCCTCTAGAATCCAGTGTACCAGCTCCTCTGTTCACATCCAGGCAAGAGCTGATTCTAAATGGGGCATTGTGGGGCCGGGGGGTCCCCGTCTTCAGGGGCCTGGAAGAGAATATGTCCCTTAAGATGCCAAGCTCCCTGGACCGTGTCATGCCTGAGGCTCTTTATGATTGGAACCCTCAGTTTTGTCTGCCATCTGTCACTCTCACCTTGTCTGGCTCTTGAGTGGGGTCCTGACCCTTCCGTGGGGCCCAGGAGGTGATCCTGCTAAGAAGTAGGGACTGGGCCACAGGAAGGTTCCAAAACTTCTCAGCTCTCTGGGGAAACAGCTTCATGGAAGGATAGGTGAGACAGACCAGGTGTGTCTGGGAGGCTCCCCACCCTCCACCCATTTAGGTCCTTAACTGCCCTCACCGTGCTGGAGTTGGTCATCTGCTTCTTCTCCATCTGGTCCATTCTGGGCCTCTCAGGGTTTCACACGTACCTCGTCGCCTCCAACCTGACTACTAATGAAGACGTGAGTAAATCTGGAGCCACCCCTCATTCTAGGGCAGCGCCTTCAGGAGGAGGCAGGGTTGAGGGAGCCTGAGGCAGCCAAGCGCAGTCCTGACTCAGGGACTACTGGGAAAATGCCTGTTAAGCAGCCGGATGCCTCCCAGTCCTCTCAGCTTGGCCCTGGTGGGTCCGATGCAGGCTTCTGAGACCTCCACATGCTTCATTCCCTCAGTACAGGCTCTCAAGGCCCCAGGTTGCTTTTCTCCACAGCCCCGCAGGAGGCAGTGCTCACAACACACATGATGTTTGGCTGGCACATGACCGCTTACGGAATTCTTTCAGTTCCTCTCATCTCTTTGGGTCCTTTTGCCAAGCCTGAGGCAGAAAGGACAGGGATGCTTTTTCCCCATTCGATGACTGAGAGATGTGTCCCCTGTCTGGGAGGTCACACAGCTGGGAGGGGACAGAGCCAAGGTCGGTGCCCAGTCAGGTGCTCTCCCTCTTCCACACTTCCCTGTCAGCAGCAAAGCCGTGACTGTTCTCAGGGTGTCACTGGCCTGTCCTGGCTGCCCCTCTCAATATGCACACCTGGGGGAGACAGGGGACAGGCCAGTGGGCTCCATTGACCCTCCCTACCTGGCACCCTGCAGACTGCCATCAACAAGCATGTTTGATGTGCCCAGCCCTGGGCCAGACCTGACTTCCCCTCGCCATCCTCCAAACACTAAAAAGCAAATGAGAGCATCTGTTTCAGGGCCCACCATCAACCCATCCTCCAACAGAAAATACATTCCCAGACCTCATCCTCTCATTCAGGGAAACAAAACTTAACACATATGACAGGGCATTGTGTGCTTGGTGATCGGTGAGAACAGAAATGCCATCAGCCAGCATCTCCCTCTGTAGCTTCTTGGGTGCCAGTTCAGCAGCACATTACCAGAGGTTAAAGAGAAAGGAGTGTGTGGCCAAATAAGTGTAGAAAGCTGTAGGTATGTAGAGCTCTAGCTCTAGGTAATACCTCTAGGTCAAGGTATTCTTTTTTTTTTTTTTTTTGAGACGGAGTCTCACTCTGTCGCCCGGGCTGGAGTGCAGTGGCCGGATCTCAGCTCACTTGCAAGCTCCTCCTCTCGGATTTACGCCATTCTCCTGCCTCAGCCTCCCGAGTAGCTGGGACTGCAGGCACCCACCACCTCGCCCGGCTAGTTTTTTGTATTTTTTAGTAGAGACGGGGTTTCACCGTGTTAGCCAGGATGGTCTCGATCTTCTGACCTTGTGATCCGCCTGTCTCGGCCTCCCAAAGTGCTGGGATTACAGGCTCGAGCGACTGCGCCCGGCCGGTCAAGGTATTTTTTTTTTTTTTTTTTTTTTTGAGGCGGAGTCTCACTCTGTCGCCCGGAGTGGAGTGCAGTGGCCGGATCTCAGCTCACTGCAAGCTCCACCTCCCGGGTTCACGCCATTCTCCTGCCTCAGCCTCCCGAGGAGCTGGGACTACAGGCGCCCGCCACCTCGCCCGGCTAGTTTTTGTATTTTTTTTTTTTTTAGTAGAGACGGGGTTTCACCGTGTTAGCCAGGATGGTCTCGATCTCCTGACCTCGTGATCCGCCCGTCTCGGCCTCCCAAAGTACTGGGATTACAGGCTTGAGCCACCGTGCCCGGCTGGTCAAGGTATTCTTTATTGCTAAACTCCCCAGTGCCTTCCATAGCTTGGCTTCACAGAGCTAGAAAATCTGGCAAGGGCCGGGCGCGGTGGCTCAAGCCTGTAATCCCAGCACTTTGGGAGGCCGAGGCGGGCGGATCACGAGGTCAGGAGATCGAGACCATCCTGGCTAACACGGTGAAACCCCGTCTCTACTAAAAAAAAATACAAAAAACTAGCCGGGCGAGGTGGCGGGCGCCTGTAGTCCCAGCTATTCAGGAGGCTGAGGCAGAAGAATGGCGTAAACCCGGGAGGCAGAGCTTGCAGTGAGCTGAGATCCGGCCACTGCACTCCAGCCCGGGCGACAGAGCGAGACTCTGTCTCAAAAAAAAAAAAAAAAGAAAGAAAATCTGGCAAGGATTAATCTAATGCCCCGGCAATGCCATCTGAGAATTAGTATTATTTTCCCTATTTTCCACATGATGACTCCGGCTCAGCAAAGTGGTGATCTGTCCAGGTAGCATAGCCAGTGAGTAGCAGGGCTGGGGCTCACAGGCAGGTCAGCCCTTGTCCTGTGCCCCTACACTACCCTCCTTCAGAAGCGGCTGGCTGGAGAAGGGAGGAGTCATCCGAAATGTTTCCTCTGGTGCTTCTCTTGGGCTCTGCTCTGTCATCTCCTCTTTGGGGCCTCCTGATCTCTGCCAGGGGTCCCCCACATCCTCATTGAATGGCCCACATGAAAGACATGTCCCCTTCTGTAACCAGAATTAGCTTTGGAATTGACCAGCTGTCCCCAGCCTCTAGACCTCCCTCCTAGAAAAGTGAAGCAAAGGCCGGGCGCGGTGGCTCAAGCCTGTAATCCCAGCACTTTGGGAGGCCGAGACGGGCGGATCACGAGGTCAGAAGATCGAGACCATCCTGGCTAACACGGTGAAACCCCGTCTCTACTAAAAAATACAAAAAACTAGCCGGGTGAGGTGGCGGCGCCTGTAATCCCAGCTACCCGGGAGGCTGAGGCAGGAGAATGGCGTGAACCCGGGAGGCGGAGCTTGCAGTGAGCTGAGATCTGGCCACAGCACTCCAGCCTGGGTGACAGAGCGAGACTCCGTCTCAAAAAAAAAAAAAAAAAAAAAAGAAAAGTGAAGCAAAAGGAGGCACTTGACCCAGGCCTCCTTCCTGCTTGCAGATCAAAGGCTCGTGGTCCAGCAAGAGGGGCGGTGAGGCTTCTGTCAACCCCTACAGCCATAAAAGTATTATCACCAACTGCTGCGCTGTGCTATGTGGCCCCCTACCTCCCAGGTAAGCAAGTGGGGTGCAGAAGAGGGGTAACAGGGCCAGGCCTGGCCAGTGATTCAAGTGTTCCTGGATATCAGCCGACCTCCCCCTATACCCTAGATGCCCTCCATCCACCACCCTCTGGAGGGCATTTGTCATGTGAAGGAATTCCATGGAGAATTGTTATTTAATCACATGCTCATTGTAGAAAAAAAAATTAAGTACAAAACGTAAAACAGAAGAGCATTGGATATGACATGTAATCCTGCTCCCCCGGGATAACCACCATGACTATTTCAGCCACGCTTGAATGACACTGCCCTTCCAGTTGCCCACTGCACGGACTGGGTGGCGACTCCATCCTCTCCTGGCAGTAGGAACCCTGGGGACTCAGCCCTGCTGGGACGCTCCCTGTTCATCCCGACACCAGGGGGCACCAGAGAGCTCCAGAACGGGGATTAAATTACTGTAGGCACTGCCAGGACAAGTCATTCCCACATAGTCATGTCCCTTACCCCACCCAGTATCCCTGTCACCCAGCCTGCCTAGAGGGGAAAGGAACACAGGAATCTCATAGTCACCAAATACCTGTTCATCCTTACTTTCTCCCGTCACCTGCAGCCTGGCTTCTTGGCAGCCAGACAGGTGGGCCAGTTGGAATTAATAGTAAATAAATTCTGTGGCCAAAAGCCAGGTGGCCAGAGGGCAGAGAGAGGCCTGCCCAAGGTAAGGGTCTTGAGCCCCAAGATGGGGAGCAGCTGTCCTTTCCTCAGCCTTTCTTGGCCTGGGCCTTTCCTTGACTGAGATAGACTCTGCTGTCCAGCCAGCCGCTGGCCTGGAGCCTCAGTGTTGGACAGAGCCCTCATGTGTCCCCCTTGTGTTTTGGAAGCCTGATTGACCGGAGGGGATTTGTGCAGTCTGACACCGTGTTGCCCTCACCCATCAGAAGCGATGACCCAGCCTGCAGAGCCAAGCCTGATGCCAGCATGGTAGGAGGCCACCCTTGACCATGGCTCAGTACTTGCCACCTGCTGGCCTGTCTGCCCCTCTGCACTCACCTGCCGGGACCCTCCCTGTTTCATCCAAGGGAAGCAGAACTGCCAAAGACTCAAGTCTTTTCATATTTATTTCCCACCCTGCGTGGCTTTCCCTGAACTGTTCCGTGGCTGTGCCCTCTGCTCCCCAAACCCAGGTTCCCACAGCCTTGGGCCCTAGGTCCCCCCAGCTGATCAGTGTCAGGAGAGACCAGAGCCTCTGGAGGCCACCCAGGGGACGACACCAAGTCCTTGCCTGTGCCAGGCGAGCCCTGAGTGAGTGAGGCTGTGAACTGAGCGTGAGGCCTCCCAGGTGGGGGAACTGCTTGGGCCTTGCTGAGCCAAGGTCCTCAAGGTGAAGCAGGGCTGAGAAGTGGCCAGCTCTGGACAGAGGGCTGTGGAGAGGAAGCCTCTATGGGCTACTTTGGTCTGTGGGCTCCTTCATTCTCTTGGTGATAATTGCTCTTTCTTCTTTGGGATTTTTGGTGGGGTTTTTCCCCCCTTTGTTAATGGAGTTGGCCAATAGGATAGAGCTGGGGTTCCAGTAGAGAAGGCAGGGTTGGTGGTGGGTGGGGGCAGCCTATATCAGACCAAGGTAAATTACCCAGCCAGGCACCCACAGCCTCAGCTCCTGTGCAGTTCCTGGGCAGCACAGTGGAAGTGGGAGCCTGGTCCTTCCCCTGCCCGTGGAGAGCTCTTTAAGGGATCCCAGCCTGCCCCTCCACCTCTCTCCCAAGCCAGGTCCGGGCATGAGTAGGTTATGCTCATGCTGGCAATACTTGAAACGGGTTTATTAATGCTGGGTATTTTGCACAATTTTATAGACCTCTTTTCTACATAGTCTTTTTTAAATGGAAGGAGAAAAAGTCAGCCACATTACTGTCTGTGTAGTGCCAGGTGAAGGGTTATCAGAAGGCTGGTTCGTTTTAATAAGTTTATTCCAAGAGACCTTCTGACTGGAACGAGTGAGAGTGTGTGTGCATGTGTGTGTGTGTTCGTGTGTGCCCTGTATGAATGTGGCTGGCTCCCATACCCCCTGGGCTGCCCCCTGCCCCATCCCCTTTGAGTGTCAGAAGCACTCTGAGCCAAGGGAACAGGGGGCACATGCACCGGTCACGAGAAAACCCTGGGCTCCCACTGGGGCTCAGCCCAGCCTCCTATCTTTCCTTCTTCTGTGGACTTCAGACAGCCAGTGTCTTCGGACTCTGCCACTCTACCCCCAGCCCTACCCTCCAGCCCCCAGGTGAGGCTTCCAGCTGGGACCTGCCCAGACAGGCTGAGCCTGGGCGTGGTGGGTGGGGTGATGGCTCTGGGGAGTGGCTGCCATCCTACAAGCCACACCCCCTCCTCTGAGCTCTGAATATGGGACCCAGTGCCAGGAGCCGGAAGACAAGGTGTTTCTGCCAAGCAGGGACCTCCATCCAGAGAAAAGGAAGGAAGGTGCAGGGTGGGCCAAGAGGCAAGTGAAGGTTGGCCTAAGTCTGGGCCGGAAACTCAGAGGATGTTTCTCCTCTGCTGGGAGCTATAGTTTCTTATCAAAATAGATATTGTCCCACCATCCCCCTCCTTGGCTCTTAAAGTGGGCTGAAGCCCTTGGAAAGTGACATAGGAAGTCCCCAGATCTTGCCCTTCTCACTCCAGAGGCTAGTGGTCACAGACAGCTGGGAATGGCAGCCACAGAGGGTCCCATCTGGGAGAAACAGCTTCATTCACCCCAACCTCAGGGCCCTGGGCCATCACTGCAGTGGCCCTGGGAGTTGAGGAAGAAGCTGGCTAGAGGAGGGGGCTCCCACCTACCTTTTATTTAAGCCAGTATTCTTTGTTCCTGCCTGTAATAAAACTTTAGTTTATAAGAGTTGATTTGCTTTGGTTTGGTTTTTGTTTGCGTTTCCTTTGCTGAGGCCCCAGCTGGCAGCCGTCTGTTCTTTCGGACAAAGTTGGTTATTTCCTGGGGAAACTGTGAGAAGGCAGGCAGCCCAGTGATCTGGCTACATTTTCCCTCACCTGGCTGGAGCTCTGTCCACCGGAGGCAGAGCAGAGAGGGCTGTGGCTGAGCCCCCATGGGCACGTGAAAAGAGGCCATCCTGTCCCCTCTTTGTCCCCTCCACCTTCCCCTGCCTCAGGGGCTTGGAGACCCCCAAATTCTTCTTCCCTACTGCCTTTCCACTCCAATCCCCAGTGAGTGCTCAGCTAAGAAAACGTTTGAGACGGTAGATTCCAGTTTGAGGGCTGGAGCTTCCCTGGCTACCACCTCCAACCTGAGCAGCAGGGCCCAGCCAGACAACTCTTAACACTGGCCCACCTCTCTGGTATCTCCCTCAGGAGGACACCTGTCAGGATTTTGCCATCTCCTGCACAGCCTGAGGGGAGCTAACAGGTCTCTTTGCAGAGAGTTAGCTGGTAAGACCGTTTCTCCCCTGTCGGCCAGCACTGCCCGCTCCCCTCACACACCATCTCATCTTCATCGCATGCCTCGCCAACCCCACGGAGCCCGTCCATCTGTCTGGTGTGTGGTGCGGTGTGTGTGCTGGTGGTGGTAGGGTCTCCAGGGATTCCCTGCTAAGCAGAAGGATCGGGATATAGGGCAAGGCTAAGAGCCCAGCCTCACTGTGGACTGAGGAAGTAGCTTCGCGCAGAGCAGCTCTCCAGCTGGAAGAGGAGGGTGAGGGTGAGGCTGGGGAGAGGATGGCGAACCTGCCCTGAGGTGCTTGGGTCTGTGCTGGTGGGGTCCTGGTATGCAGGGGCCACCAGTCACTAATGCTCTTGTGTCCTGGCTTTCTGTCCCCGCTGAGCTTTCTCTCACCCGCCGTTTTCTCTCCTGCTTTGTTGCCTGCTGCCTGAGCCTTGCTTGGCCCTTTTCTCCGGGAGAGGCAGGTGCTGTGGCAGCACCTGTCCCCACCACCAGGGCCCCTGCAGGCCGCCTCCCTCCTCCCAACCCCGCTAACCCTCTCTCTTCTCCTTCTTTGCTGTCCTGCCGGGGATCTCCAGTGTGTGCGGGGGCTTAAAGACCTCCTGAGGACCGCTGCTCTCTGCCTCTCCAGGAGTGGCCTGGGGGGAGCCAGGCACCCGGCACCTCCACCTGCCTAATCTGTGGCTCATCTGCCACCATCTGTGCCTACAGGGTCTGCCCCCAAGCCTGCCCGGCCTGTGTGCTCTCTAGGGCCCCCATAGGGGGCAGGGGCTGGCCTCTTTGCCCCACTCGCGCTCCATGCCTGCCAGAGTGTAGAAAGCCATAACGCAGCCATCAGCACAATAATGTGACTCTATGCTGAAATGCTCCGTCTCTCCTCCACTGACTTCCCCTTCCCTGGATTTGTGAGGTGTCAAGACTCGAGGAATCTGGCCTTACAGCCTGTCCCTCCACCCCCTCAGATCAGGCATAGCCATAGTCAAGCCCAGCAGGTTTCCTCAGGAACTGTCTGGGGTGTTGATGGTGGATGACGCTGCTGAACAAGTTTGGTGACTGTTCTAAGCACAACTGACTTGACACTGTTCCCACGGCTTGTCCACCTCCCACCCCCAACCCTCCACCGGAGTAGGTAAGATGTAGGGAGGGTGTGTGCCTCCTTTGCTCTAGGCACCAAGGGACCGAGCCAGCTGTGCACAGCCCCATACACTTCAGGGGACTAAAGGAAACAGCTGGGCCAAGGAAAATCAGCTGAGCCCAGGGCTGGGGGTTGCTTGTCTGCTATCCTGTACGTTTTTTTAGCCAAAATAAAGATTCCCCTTTTCTTGCCATACCATTGGCTGTCTGGTGCCACCTTTACTTTGGGGCCCAGGGATGGGACCTGTAGTGGGCGTGCAGAACATATGGCTCCCCCTCGCTCCCAGCTTTCTTCCAACTGGCCAGTGCTGCTCTGGAGATTTAAAAGCACAACAAAGCCAGCAGGGACACAGGAAAAGTGGTTGACCTCCTTTTCACTCTGCCCCTCCAGAACTCCTGGTCTCAATTCCAGCACCACCCAGCCTTAGCTGACCTCTGGTTTCGGAAAGGTCCCAGCGCAGGCTGAGACAGGGTTGTTAAGTTTGGGACTGCCATACCCATGAACTGAGTCCAGCCCAGGGAAACGATCTCATGGAGCCTTCACTTTCCCCAGCTGCTGCCCCACATCAAGATACACACATGTGCATACACTGTACTATGGGCCAAAAAATAATTACCGGTACCATTCAGCAAGGGCTTGCGGAGTCCCAGGAGGAACTCTTGTCCGCCGGAGGCAGAGCAGAGAGGGCTGTGGCTGAGCCCCCATGGGCACGTGAAAAGAGGTCATCCTGTCCCCTCTTTGTCCCCTCCACCTTCCCCTGCCTCAGGGGCTTGGAGGCCCACAAATTCTTCTTCCCTACTGCCTTTCCATTCCGATCCCCAGTGAGTGCTCAGCTAAGAAAACATTTGAGATGGTAGATTCCAGTTTGAGGAGGATGATGTCACCCTTTTTACAGATGAGGGAACTGAGACTCAGGGAAGAAACAGGAGCTGCCCAAGGTCACCCAGCTGGCAAAGCAGCAAATCCCAGATCGGAACTTGATCTCTGCCCCAAGCTCTGAGCCATCTGCACTACCTAAGGAATGAATACAGCAGTGGGAGGATGAGATCTTGGAGAAACCCTAAAATTAGAGAATGTCATAGCCAGTAGAGGGCTTAGAGTTGATCTGGGCCCACCTCCTTTTTTTACTGATGGGGAAATTGAAGCCCAGAGGCAGGAAGGGACCTGCCCAAGGCCTTACAACAGAGCTGGTATGCAGTCCCACACTCTGACCTCATTCCATTCTCTCTTCATAAATTCCGCACTGTCTCTAGACTGGACTGGTTTAGATGTGGGATACTCTAAACAGCAGTGCCTTCAAGAGAAAAAGAATCAGAACCACGAATCACTTAAAAGTAATGTAGGCTACTCTGGGCACACTGCCTATGGGGTCGCCCTGCTCCACAAGGAGCAGTAAAAATAATATAATTGAATATCCCTTCCCAAAGGCAACTAGTAAAGTGAGCTCTTGGCTAGGTAACTGGACTCTTGTTCACAACTAGCCAGTGGGAAAAGGTGCTAGAGCTTCCTCTGGCCACCTGTTTAATTTGATCATTCCAAGACGGAAACATTTCTCAGGAAGTTCTTTCTAGAATCTACCTGACATCCCTCCCACTGCTATCAGAGCCCTGTCCTCTGTCCTCAGTGGAGGTAGACAGCAAATGGTTGCTGTCTTCATCACAACCTTTCAAAGCCTATTATTACCAGCTAAGAAGGATTGGTTGACTATGGGGCCAGAGCCCTTAAGCCTGCTGGTAGAATGGATGCTGTACAGGAGGAGGGTGGGGAGGTAGCAAGCAGGATGAGGATAGCCCCTTTGGGCTGCAACCCCAGCTCCTGTCCTGCTGACTCAGACAGCTGACTGTGGAGCTCCATGCCCTGCCAGGGCCTGCTGCCTCCTGCCCGTCTGAGCTCCTGAACTTGGGAAATGGAGGCCCGGAGGCAAAGGGAGGTACCTGAGACAGGAACTGAGTCAGGATCAACAGGCCAGAGCGGGCAGGAGGTGTCAGGCAGCCTGGCTCCCAGATGCACCCCTGAGCTCCAGCAGGGGAGGAGTAGGAATGAAGGGACTTCCCTGCCCTTGCTCATGGCTATGCGGAGGGCGTGAACCACCACCAGGTCCCTTGGCTTCAGTGGCAGAAAGCAAATGGTCCCTCCCTGGACTCAAGCTCCAAAGTTCCTGGGCCTGCCAGGCCCTGCCTTCCAGGTTCCCAGTGTCCTGGGATCTCCAGCTTTCCCCCAGGACTTGGGGAAGCCCCGACTAGATGACTAGTACAAAGGAAGGCCCCTGAGGTTCCAGGACCTGCTGAGGTCACAGGAATGTCCTGATCAAGCTTGTCCAACCCACGACTCGCAGGCTGCATGTGGCCTAGGACAGCTTTGAATGCAGCCCAACACAAATTAGTAAACTTTGTTAAAACATTATGAGATTTTTTTGCACTTTTTTTTTTTTTTTAGCTCATCAGCTGTCGGTAGTGTTGGTGTATTTTATGTGTGGCCCAAGACGATTCTTCTTCCAGTGTGCCCCAGGGAAGCCAAAAGATTGGACACTCCTGTCCTAGATGGAGAGGAAGGAGGCAGTGCTGAGCACATCTGGCCATCTGGCCATTCATCCATCTGGAGAGAGAAGGCTATGGGCAAACTGCCTCCTTCTCTCCCCTCCAGACACCCAACTGGGAAGGTCTGGCCTTTGGCTAAGTCCTGGCTTGGGGTCCTTCCTCATTTCACAGAACCTAGCTCTATGTTAGTGCTTTGTGAGTATATGTGGATCATAATAAAGTTGATGGAATTTTTTCACATGACAATAATAGTTGCCATCTGGCCAGGCACGGTGGCTTATGCCTGTAATTTCAGCGCTTTGGAAGGCTGAGGCGGGTGGATCACTTGAGGTCAGGAGTTCGAAACCAGCCTGGCCAACATGGTGAAACCACATCTCTACTTAAAAAAAAAAAGAAATATATATACACACACACACACACAAATTAGCCAGGCGTGGCGGTGCACCCCTGTAATCCCAGTTAGGAGGCTGAGGCAGGAGAATCGCTTGAACTCAGGAAGTGGAGGTTGCAGTGAGCCGAAATTGTGCCGCTACACTCCAGCCCGGGTGACGACCGAAACTCCATCTCAAAAAAAAGAAAAAAATAATAATAGTTTCCATCCATTCTACTGTGCTTTCCATTAACTCGTGTAATCCTCACAAGTCCCATTTTATACCTACAGGAACTGAGGCTCACAGAGCTTAAATCATTTGGCCAAGGCCACAAACAGCTATAAGATTTACATTTAGGCAGTCTGATTCCAAGGGTACTAGGCTATTCTGTCTCTCATAGACAAACAATACATATTCACTTTTTTGTCATCGTTTTGTTTTGAGACAGAGTCTCGCTCTGTCATGCAGGCTGGAGTGCAGTGGCACGATCTCGGCTCACTGCAACCTCCATCTCCTGGGTTCAAGCGATTCTCCTGCCTCAGCCTCCCAAGTAGCGGGGACTACAGGTGTGTGCCACCACGCCTGGCTAATTTTTTGTATTTTTAGTAGAGATGGGATTTCACCATGTTAGCCAGGATGGTCTCGATCTCCTGACCTCGTGATCCACCTGTCTCGGCCTCCCAAAGTGCTGGGATTACAGGCGTGAGGCATCGTACCCGACCCATATTCACTATTTATAAATTGGAGACAATAAGAAAATCAAAAGGACCAGGTGTAGTGACTCACACCTGTAATCCCAGCACTTTGGGAAGCCAAGGCAAGAGGATTGCTTGAACCCAGGAGTTTGAGACTAGCCTGGGCAACATGGTGAGACCCTGTCTCTACAAAAAATACAAAAATTAGCTGGGCGTTGTGGTGAGCACCTGTAGTCCCAGCTTCTTAGGAAGCTGAGGCAGGAGGATCACCTGAGGCCAAGGAAGTTGAGAGTGCAGTGAGCTGTGATCATACCACTGTACTTCAGCCTGGACAACAGAGTGAGACTCTATCCCAAAAAAAGAAAATAGAAAAGAAAATCAAAGGGAAGCAAAATTACTCAGTCTCACTACCTCAAGATACCCTCTATAAGCTGGTATTTTCGTGTGGTTCCTATTATTTTCTACATCAGTTCTCTGAATTGAGCAAAATCTTCGGGATGTCAAACCTGAAATCCCCTTTACTTCCTTGGAAACCCTGTAGCATTAGTCCAGACATGTCCCTACTCCTCCTTGTGGTAAAGAGAAGAATCTCATCTTTGGTCCCCAGAGTTCTGGCCTAAGCCTCCCTCTAGGAGGGAAGATGAGTGTTCAGACACTCAGGGTACCTGGGGGAGACACAGGCCTGTGAAATTATCCTGGCTCAACTATTAGGCCGGCAGAATCCCAGTGAAAGGAGCCGTACCCCTGAGGCCCATCTAAGCTTTGACTAGGGGTGGGGCAGATAAGCAGGAATCCATCCCTGTAGGCTCAATCCCAACACCCTTTGGTGAAACTCTTGATGAAACTTGAGGCCAGGGCCCCAGCAAGCAGGGAAAGAAGGTTGGCAACAGAGGTCTCCATCTCTGAGGACTCTGCCAGGGGTCAGAGGTGGGGCAATGGTCAAAAGGAAGGAATAGGCCAGGCACAGTGGGTCATGCCCATAATCCCAGCAGTTTGGGAGGCTGAGGCAGGAGAATTGCTTGAGCCCAGGAGTTTGAGACCTGCCTGGGCAATGTAGTGAGATCTGGTCTCTATTTAAAAAAAAAAAAGAAGGAACAGGGAAACTTCTGAGAGACAGGCTGGGGGAGGCATCAGGTAGCTGGGATTGCTGCCCCATAAAACAGAATGGTATGTGTCACTGCCACCTCCCTTTCTCAGTCCTCTCTCTCCCCAGGTTGCTAGCGTCCCCCCTGGGGGATCAAACTGGACTGCTTCCCAGCCTCAGACAGAGAGCAGTCTGAGTCAGGCAGGAAAGTGGGACAGCCGGGGAGCTGGACCCCACCCTCTGTGAACCCCACTGGTACCTGATGGCATGTGGCTTGGAGAGGGCAAGTGACCTGGTGTGGAGGGCCAGAGGGTAAATCCTCAAACAAGTGGCAACAGGCCACCAACTTGAAAGGGAAAATTGTGTAGTGATGGGAAATGTGTCCAACAAACCTACTGGGTGACTAATTACAAAGGCTGGGCTGGAGCGTCAGAGGCTGCTTGTTAAACACTTCATTAAGTGGCACTCTGAAAGCTGCCACCTGCGCATTCTGGGAGCTCAGAGGGGACCCTGAGGGGGAGTGAGGCCTGAGGGATGGAACCATCTTCAGGTAGATTGAGAAAGAGCCTGGATCTCACTTCCAAACACAGCCTGGATCTCACTTCCAAACACAGCCTGGAGCTCATAGGTCAGAAACTTCAAAGGGAGAAAAGCTAAAGGAAGCAGGGTGCAGAAAGGAGTTTCAGGGCAGTGATGGCCATGTGACTTTGAGCAAATCTCACCCCTCTCTGAGACTTTATGTTCCCATCTCTATGGTCCTGTGTGTGTCACAGAGATACAGTGGGGATTAAATTCGATCGTGAATATGAAAGTGCTTGGGAAACTCTATGGCCCTACCTAAACATGAGTTATCCTCACCTGAAGCAAGGGGAGAAGTTACCTGGCAGGATTAGGAACCCCATCCTCCTGAACCTTTATGGGCTCTGTCAAGGCAGAAGCAGTCAGGGGCTAAAGCCGCCCTTAGCCTCTGTAAGGGCACTGTGAAGGAGGATCTGATTTGAGAAGCCAGGCAGTTTCCTGATGGGAGCAGCCATATGATGCCAGCCCCGAACAAGAGGGGGCAGCCTGGAGCCTGGAAAGGTGCCTGTGCAGGTGGGGCCCACGCCCAGATTTCTTCTGCTGACTGTTCTGATGACTCACCCCCACATCCCAGCCTTTTTACCTTTACTGCAGAGCCGGAAAGGGTGTGGGGAGGAGAGGAGAGGGAGGCAGGTCTTGGGCCCTGGTCCCGCCCCCTGCTCCTCCCCACCCTTCTCTGGGCCTGGCCACCCAGCCAAAAGGCAGGCCAAGAGCAGGAGAGGCACAGAGTCCGGCATTGGTCCCAGGCAGCAGTTAGCCCGCCGCCCGCCTGTGTGTCCCCAGAGCCATGGAGAGAGCCAGTCTGATCCAGAAGGCCAAGCTGGCAGAGCAGGCCGAACGTTATGAGGACATGGCAGCCTTCATGAAGGGCGCCGTGGAGAAAGGTGAGGAGCTCTCCTGCGAAGAGCGAAACCTGCTCTCAGTAGCCTACAAGAATGTGGTGGGCGGCCAGAGGGCTGCCTGGAGGGTCCTGTCCAGTATTGAGCAGAAAAGCAATGAGGAGGGCTCGGAGGAGAAGGGCCCCGAGGTGCGTGAGTACCGGGAGAAAGTGGAGACTGAGCTCCGGGGCGTGTGCGACACCGTGCTGGGCCTGCTGGACAGCCACCTCATCAAGGAGGCTGGGGACGCGGAGAGCAGGGTCTTCTACCTGAAGATGAAGGGCGACTACTACCGCTACTTGGCCGAGGTGGCCACTGGTGACGACAAGAAGCGCATCATTGACTCAGCCCGGTCAGCCTACCAGGAGGCCATGGACATCAGCAAGAAGGAGATGCCGCCCACCAATCCCATCCGCCTGGGCCTGGCCCTGAACTTTTCCGTTTTCCACTACGAGATCGCCAACAGCCCCGAGGAGGCCATCTCGCTGGCCAAGACCACTTTTGACGAGGCCATGGCTGATCTGCACACCCTCAGCGAGGACTCCTACAAAGACAGCACCCTCATCATGCAGCTGCTGCGAGACAACCTGACGCTGTGGACGGCCGACAACGCCGGGGAAGAGGGGGGCGAGGCTCCCCAGGAGCCCCAGAGCTGAGTGTTGCCCGCCACCGCCCCGCCCTGCCCTGCCCCCTTCAGTCCCCCCACCCTGCCGAGAGGACTAGTATGGGGTGGGAGGCCCCACCCTTCTCCCCCAGGCGCTGTTCTTGCTCCAGACGGCTCCGTGGAGAGGGACTGGCAGAGCTGAGGCCACCTGGGGCTGGGGATCCCACTCTTCTTGCAGCTGTTGAGCGCACCTAACCACTGGTCATGCCCCCAGCCCTGCTCTCCGCACCGCTTCCTCCCGACCCCAGGACCAGGCTACTTCTCCCCTCCCTCTTGCCTCACTCCTGCCCCTGCTGCCTCTGGTCGTAGGAATTGAGGAGTGTCCCGCCTTGTGGCTGAGAACTGGACAGTGGCAGGGGCTGGAGATGGGTGTGTGTGTGTGTGTGTGTGTGTGTGCGCGCGCGCGCGCGCCAGTGCAAGACCAACATTGAAGGAAAGCATGTCTGCTGGGTGTGACCATGTTTCCTCTCAATAAAGTTCCCTTGTGACACTCCTCCTGTCTCTCTCCAGTTCTTGGCGATGGGCTGGGAGTGGAACTGGAATCTGATTTAGAGATCCTGACTTTCGACCTCTGAGTTAGGGCCCTGACCTCCCTGGGTGGCTTAGTGACCTGCACGCAAGACTTTGAGTCCAGGTGAGGCCGGGGTCCGGCTGTCTCCATCAGGGCGGCCCCAGGCAAACTGGATGGGACCGGGAGGGTCGGGTGAACCCACAGGAGGCGCCGAGGCTCCTCTGCCGGGCTGAGGGGAGGTGAGTGGGAGCCGCAGCGCGGGAGGCTGACGAGCTCAGGTGGAGCGGGACAGGAAATAGTGAAGTCTCCGGCATGAGATCTAAGGACAGCGCTGCAGTAGTGAGCGGCACTGAGCACCCGATTTGCAGGCGGGTCACAGTCTCCGAGGGCTCAGATCTCAGCGGAGGGAAGTACGATCTGAGGCAGGGGTACAGTGCCGCCATAAAAGCCCAGATCTTAGGAGAGGGTCACATCCCAAAGAGTTCGGAGATGGAGACAAAAGGAAACGGGCTGGCGGGGAGGAAGGACGAGCTGGGTGGGAACGGCCGCCGGGAGCGGTGCCTGCCGAGCCCGCCGCCTCTGCTCTCTGCAGCCAGCAACACGCCGGAACCTGCGGCCGCATTGCTCGGTCCCGCCTTCACAGCCAGGACTGGAGGCGGGGCCCGAGGCTCTACCACCCAATCACAGGAGGGAGCTGCCCCAGGGTACCACCCCGGGGGGGCCCGACGAGCCAATGGGAAACTGAGCGGCGGAACGCGCGCGGCAAGTTTCCCGCCGCCCGCCAGGCCTGGCGGACGCCAGGACTCGCTGACTGACTGAGCGGCGCCCCCGCCGCCTGCTGAGCGCCGAGGGGCGGCACTTTCCCGGTTTCACTCAGACAAGTTGTCACCCGTCTGGCCCGAGAGCTGGGAACCCTCTAGAGCAGCGGGACGAGGTAGGATAGCAAAATGCAGTGCCCGCCCGTTGAGTCATCAGCTCACCCAGCTGGGCCTGGGCCGGGCTGGCGGCGGGGTCGGCTGGAAAAAGGCCGCCAAGATGCCCCCACCACGCTCTGGAGTCCAGGCAGCCCTGGACCTGTCGCCGAGAGGCTTGGATTGTGTCCCTGGCTGGCTGGCTGTGCGACCTTGGAAAAGCCGTTATACATCCCTGGGCCTCAGTTTCCCTCTTGTATCATAAGAGACTTGGACTAAAGGCTAACACAAGAGTGAACATTTGCGGTTTTGGCCTGGCACGGTGGCTCATGCCTGTAATCCCAGCACTTTGGGAGGCCAAGGCGGGCGGATCACGAGGTCAGGATATCGAGACCATCCTGGCTAACACGGTGAAACCCTGTCTCTACTAAAAATACAAAAAATTAGCCGGGCGTGGTGGCGGGCGCCTGTAGTCCCAGCTACTCGGGAGGCTGAGACAGGAGAATGGCGTGAGCCCAGGAGGTGAAGCTTGCAGTGAGCCGAGATCGTGCCTGCACTCCAGCCTGGGCAACAGAGCGAGACTCTGTCCACCCCTACACCCCGCCCCCCCCAAAAAAAGAAAGAGAAATTTGCGGTTTTGGACTCAGACGGCCTGGATTTGACTCCCAGCCTGCCTTGACCAAGGCTCTTAATCTTGCTTATCTTTGTGTCCTCATTTATAAACAGGGGAACTGAAAAACAGTACCTTCCTTTTATAGTTGCTGTAAAGTAACCCATAGGACAGGCTCAACAAATTTAGGATTTTTTTTTGTTTTTTTTTTTTTGAGACAGAGTCTCGCTCTGTCGCCCAGGCTGGAGTGCAGTGGCCAGATCTCAGCTCTCTGCAAGCTCTGCCTCCCGGGTTCACGCCATTCTCCTGCCTCAGCCTCCCGAGTGGCTGGGAGTACAGGCGCCCGCCACCTCACAGGGCTAATTTTTTGTATATTTAGTAGAGACCGTGTTTCACCGTATTAGTCAGATGGTCTGGAACTCCTGACCTCAGGTGATCCGCCTGTCTCAGCCTCCCAAAATGCTGGGATTACAGGAGTGAGCACCACTCTAGACCTTTTTTTTTTCTTTTTGAGACAGGATCGGGTTCCGTCACCCAGGTGCGACAGTGGCGTGATCTCAGCTCATAGCAACCTCGAGCTTCTGGTCTTAAGTGATCCTCCAACCTCAGCCTCCTAGTAGCTGGGACTACAGGGGCCTGCCACCACACCCAGCTAATTTTTTATTTTTTTATTTTTTATTTTATTTTTTGAGATGGAGTCTCACTCTGTCGCCCAGGCTGGAGTGCAGTGGCACGATCTCGGCTCACTGCAAGCTCCGCCTTCCGGCTTCACACCATTCTCCTGCCTCAGCCTCCCGAGTAGCTGGGACTACAGGCGTCTGCCACCACGCCCGGCTAATTTTTTGTATATTTAGTAGAGACGATGTTTCACCATGTTAGCCAGGTTGGTCTCGATCTCCTGACCTCGTGATCCACCCACCTCAGCCTCCCAAAGTACCGGGATTACAGGCGTGAGCCACCGCGCCCGGCCTTATTATTATTTTTTTTTTAGACAGAGTCTCGCTCTGTTGCCCAGGCTAGAGTACAGTGGTACAGTTTTGGCTCACTGCAACCTCCGCCTTCAGGGTTCAAGCGATTCTCCTGCCTCAGCCTCCTTAGTAGCTGGGATTACAGGCATGTACCAGCATGCCCAGCTAATTTTTTGTATTTTTAGTAGAGACGGGGTTTCACCATGTTGATGAGGCTGGTCTTGAACTCCTGACCTTGTGATCCACCCACCTCGGCCTCCCAAAGTGCTGGGATTACAGGCATCAGCCACCACGCCTGGCCTATTTTTTATTTATTTTTTATTTTTGAGACAGGGTCTGGCTCTGCCACCCCAGGCATGACAGTGGTGTGATCTCAGCTCATGGCAACCTGGAGCTTTTGGTCTCAAGCGATCCTCCCACCTCAGCCTCCTGGTAGCTGGGACTACAGGTGCCTGCCACTGCACCCAGCTAATTTTTTGTTTTATTTTTAGTAGAGACAAGGTTTCACCATGTTGGCCAGGCTGGTCTCAAACTCCTGGGCTCAAGTGATCCTCCTGCCTTGGTCCCAAAGTGCTAGGGTTACAGGCTTGTGCCACCTCACCCAGCCTCAAATGTCAGCTATTAAGGAATCCTTCCAGCTTCAGTAAGTCTAGGATTTGGCCAGCATTTTTATGCCCAAAGCAGCATCATGAGGCAGGCCCAGACTTATTGCCAAAGCTGACCTGCATGCCTGCTGAGCCCCTGATAATGCTGCCCTCACATCAAGTGGTCACTCCTCCACCTGGCAAGATAGAGCTGAGCCCAGGGTCCAAGCTTGGCTATACCTATGGGACTCAAAACTGAAGGGCTTTGTCAGAATTCCTGCTTCTACAGAGGAAGCCGGCGGGACCACTCTGATGGGCTTTGTCAGAACTCCTGCTTCTACAGGGGAAGCCGGCACGACCACTCTGATGCCTTCTGGGTCTCCCGTTTTCTCGCTTCCTTTTCTAGAGGTGTGTCAGATTTCAAGGCTCCAAACCAGGGACTCTAAGCAGGGCAAATAACTCCACTCAGCTCTAGAGGTGACCTGATTTCTCTCACCAGACAGGTCTGGTGACTCTCTCTTAATGGGCAAGTCCTGGGAAAGGAACTTCTTTCTTTTCTCTCAGCCTCTGACTTTTGTCTGTTAGCTCTGGACCACTCGTAGTTGCCCCATATGGGGAGAAGTAAGCTGCCCTAAGGTAGTGTGTCGGTGTTGAAGGATTTTAAACCAGATGCTGTGCATTGGAATATCTCTAAATCAGATGCTTACTAGGGCTAAATGTGAACTGGCTTAGGCACCAGCTTCTTTTATTTTCTTTATTTTCTTTTCTCTCTCTCTCTCCTTCTTTTCTTTTTTTTTTTTTTTTTTTGAGACAGAGTCTCGCTCTGTCGCCCGGACTGGAGTGCAGTGGCCGGATCTCAGCTCACTGCAAGCTCTGCCTCCCGGGTTTACGCCATTCTCCTGCCTCAGCCTCGCGAGTAGCTGGGAGTACAGGTGCCCGCCACCTCACCCGGCTAGTTTTTTGTATTTTTTTAGTAGAGACGGGGTTTCACCTTGTTAGCCAGGATGGTCTCGATCTCCTGACCTCGTGATCCGCCCGTCTCGGCCTCCCAAAGTGCTGGGATTACAGGCTTGAGCCACCGCACCAGCCCTTTTCTCTCTCTTTTTTTTTTTTTTTTTTTTTGAGAGAGGGTCTCACTTTGTCACCCAGGCTGAAGTGCAGTGCCACGATCTCGGCTCACTGCAGCCTTGACCTCCCAGGTTCAAGCTATCATCCCACCTCAGACCCTCAAGTAGCTGGGACTACAGGTGTGCACCACCATGCTCAGCTAATTTTTGTAGAGACAGAATTTCACTATGTTGCCCAGGTGGGTCTTGAACTCCTCAGCTCAAGCAATCCACCCATCTCAGCCTCCCAAACTGCTGAGATTACAGGCGTGAGCTACCACGTCCAGGCTCTTTTCATTTTTAATGTTTCAATGCTTAATGTCCAGGCTCTTTTCATTTTTAATGTTTTTATGGGTACATAATAGTTGCACATATTAGGCACCAGGTTCTGACCACAAGGATCCTAAACCTTTTTGTCCATGACTTTTTTTTTTAATCTCTTGGTGAACATTTCTTGCCATCTTTTCCTGGCCTACATTTGATATTTGAACAATTTCAAGGCCAGGCACAGTGGCTCATGCCTGTAATCTCAGCAATTTGGAGGGCGAGGCAGACAGATCACTTGAGGCCTGAAGTTTGAGACCAGCTTGGCCAACATGGCGAAACCCCATCTCTACTAAAAATACAAAAATTAGCCAGGCATGGTGGCATGCGCCTATAGTCCCAGCTACTCGGGAGGCTAAGGCGGGAGAATCGCTTGAACATGGGAGGCAGAGGTTGCGAGCCAAGATTGTGCCACTGCCACTCCAGCCTGGGTGACAGAGTGAGACTCTCTCTCAAAAAAAAAAAAAAAAAAAAAAAGGTGGGCACAGTGGCTCACATCTGTAATCCTAGCACTTTGGGAAGCCGATGTGCGTGGATCACCTGAGGTCAGGAGTTTGAGAAGCCGATGTGCGTGGATCACCTGAGGTCAGGAGTTTGAGACCAGCCTGGCCAACATGGTGAAACCCTGTCTCTACTAAAAATACAAAATTAGCTGGGCATGGTGGTGGGCGCCTGTAGTCCCAGCTACTTGGGAGACTGAGGCAGGAGAATTGCTTGAACCTGGGAGGCGGAGGTTGTGGTGAGCTGAGATCACGCCACTGCACTCCAGCCTGGGCAACAGAGTGAGACTCTGACTGGAAAAAAAAAAAAAATTCAGACCCACTGCTAATGGGTACAGAGTTTCTTTTTCTTTTCTTTTTTTTTTTTTTTTGAGAAGGAGTCTCACTCTGTTGCCAGGCTGGAGTGCAGTGGTACCATCTCGGCTCACTGCAACCTCTGCCTCCTGGGTTCAAGAGATTCTCCTGCCTCAGCCTCCCAAGTAGCTGGGATTATAGGCACATGCCAACACGCCCGGCTAATTTTTGTATTTTTCAGTAAAGACAGGGTTTCAACATGTTGGCCAGGCTGGTCTCGATCTCTTGACCTCGTGATCCGCCCGCCTCATTCTCTCAAAGTGTTGGGATTACATGTGTGAGCCACCGCGCCCAGCCCAGAGTTTCTTTTGGGGTAATGAAATGTTCTAGATTTAAATAGTTGCACAGCTTTGTGAATATACTAAAAACCACTGAATTTTACACTTTAAAAAGGTGAACTTTATGGTACATGAATTATATCTTAATTTAAAAATCTGTCCCAGAAGAAAAAGCAGGTAAGAATGCCAAGTTCCACTGGAAATTTCTTGGTGACCTCCCCTTCCCATTGTCCCCTCCACTTGATCACTTGATCATGTTCTTTTTTTTTTTTTTTTTTTTTGAGACGGAATCTCACTCTGTCGCCCGGGCTGGAGTGCAGTGGCCGGATCTCAGCTCACTGCAAGCTCCGCCTCCCAGGTTTACGCCATTCTCCTGCCTCAGCCTCCCAAGTAGCTGGGACTACAGGCACCCGCCACCTCGCCCGCTAGTTTTTTGTATTTTTAGTAGAGACGGGGTTTCACCATGTTAGCCAGGATGGTCTTGATCTCCTGACCTCGTGATCCTCCCGTCTCGGCCTCCCAAAGTGCTGGGATTACAGGCTTGAGCCACCGCGCCCGGCCGATCATGTTCTTTTAACTTTTTCCAAATTCAAAGCCCATCTCCAGGTCACAATTAGGTTAGCCACTCCCTTTTTTTTTTTTTTTTTTTTTTGAGACAGAGTCTCGCTCTGACGCCTAGGCTGGAGTGCAGTGGCGCGATTTAGGCTCACTGCAAGCTCCGCCTCCTGGGCTCACGCCATTCTCCTGCCTCAGCCTCCCAAGTAGCTGGGACCACAGGCGCCCGCCACCACGCCCAGCTAATTTTTTGTATTTTTAGTAGAGACGGGGTTTCACCGTGTTAGCCAGGATGGTCTCGATATCCTGACCTTGTGATCGGCCCGCCGCAGCCTCCCAAAGTGCTGGGATTACAGGTGAGAGCCACCACGCCCAGCCAGCCACTCCCTTTAACACATGTACAGAGCTTTGGATATGCTGTTTTACCAACCCTTTCCATGTATGTAGGTACATGTGTTCAGTTCTGATTTCATATGTACTTGATCCTACCTCTGGGTTTGCAGCTATCCTGGATTTCTCATCTTCTCAGAGAGCTCCTGGATAATGGTAACTTTGTCCCATTATTCCTCCTTTCTTCCCACAGTGACTCCTGCAGGGTTCTGTATACTGGAAAGTGCTCAAAACTTGGATATATTTATTATTTTTATTTTATTTTATTTTATTTTTTGAGGCGGAGTCTTGCTCTGTCGCCCGGACTGGAGTGCAGTGGCCGGATCTCAGCTCACTGCAAGCTCCGCCTCCCGGGTTTACGCCATTCTCCTGCCTCAGCCTCCCAAGTAGCTGGGACTACAGGCGCCCGCCACCTCGCCCGGCTAGTTTTTGTATTTTTAGTAGAGACAGGGTTTCACCGTGTTAGCCAGGATGGTCTCGATCTCCTGACCTTGTGATCCGCCCGTCTCGGCCTCCCAAAGTGCTGGGATTACAGGCTTGAGCCACCGCGCCCGGCCTATTATTTTTATTTTTGGGACAGGGTCTCCCTCTGTTAACCAGGCTGGAGTGCAGTGGCATGATCATAGCTCACTGCAGCCTTGAACTGTGCTCAAGCAATCCTCTGGCCTCAGGTTTCTGAGTAGCTAGGACTACAGATGTGTGCCATTGTGCCTAATATTTTGTTTTGTTTTTTGTTTTTTGAGATGGAGTTTTGCTCTTGTTGCCCACGCTGGAGTGCAATGGCGTGATCTTGGCTCACCACAGCCTTCACCTCCCAGGTTCAAGCAATTCTCCTGCCTCAGCCTCCCAAGTAGCTGGGATTACAGGCATGCACCACCATGCCTGGCTGATATTGTACTTTTAGTAGAGATGGGGTTTCTCCATATTGGTCAGGCTGGTCTTGAACTCCCGACCTCAGGCGATCTGCCTGCCTTGGCCTCCCAAAGTGCTGGGATTATAGGCGTGAGCCACTGCGCCTAGCCATGCCTGGCTAACTTTAAAAAAAAAATTGGGGGCTGGGTGCGGTGATTCACACCTGTAATTCCAGCACTTTGGGAGGTCGAGGTGGGCGGATCACGAGGTCAGGAGATTGAGACCATCCTGGCTAACACGGTGAAACCCCATCCCTACTAAAAATACAAAAAATTGGCCAGGCGCGGTGGCTCACACCTATAATCCCAGCACTTTGGG
Organism: Trachypithecus francoisi; assembly: GCF_009764315.1. Classification (NCBI taxonomy): domain Eukaryota; kingdom Metazoa; phylum Chordata; class Mammalia; order Primates; family Cercopithecidae; genus Trachypithecus; species Trachypithecus francoisi. The sequence goes on along the minus strand of NW_022681457.1, from coordinate 97,991,243 downwards.
AGGTCGAGGCGGGTGGATCACGAGGTTAGGAGATCAAGACCACCCTGGCTAACACAGTGAAACCCTGTCTCAACTAAAAATACAAAAAATTAGCCTGGCGTGGTGGCGGGTGCCTGTAGTCCCAGCTACTCCAGAGGCTGAGACAGGAGAATGGCTTGAACCCGGGAGGCGGAGCTTGCAGTGAGCTGAGATCACGCCACTGCACTCCAGCCTGGGCGACAGAGCAAGACTCTGTCTTAAAAAAAATACAAAAAATTAGCCGGGCGTGGAACCTGGGAGGCGGAGTTTGCAGTGAGTTGAGAATGCGGCCACTGCACTCCAGCCTGGGTGACAGAGCGAGACTCCGTCTAAAAAAAAAAAATTTGTAGAGACAGGGTATTGCTATATTGTCCAGGTTGGTCTTGAACTCCTGGCCTCAGGTGATCTCCAGCCTCAGCCTCCTAAAGTGTTGGGGTTACAGGTGTGAGCCACTGCACCTGGCCAGAATTTGGGTTTAAAACTACCCTTCCAGCCGGGCGCGGTAGCTCAAGCCTGTAATCCCTGCACTTTGGGAGGCTGAGACAGGCGGATCACAAGGTCAGGAGATCATAGACCATCCTGGCTAACACGGTGAAACCTCGTCTCTACTAAGAATACAAAAATTAGCCAGGCGCTTTGGGAGGCCGAGACGGGCGGATCACGAGGTCAGGAGATCGAGACCATCCTGGCTAATACGGTGAAACCCCGTCTCTACTAAAAATACAAAAACTAGCCGGGCGAGGTGGCGGGCGCCTGTAGTCCCAGCTACTTGGGAGGCTGAGGCAGGAGAATGGCGGAAACCCAGGAGGCGGAGCTTGCAGTGAGCTGAGATCTGGCCACTGCACTCCAGTCCGGGCGACAGAGCGAGACTCCGCCTCAAAAAAAAAAAAAAAAAAAAAAAAAAAAATTAGCCAGGCGTGACGGTATGTGCCTGTAGTCCCAGCTACTCGGGAGGCTGAGGCAGAATGGTGTGAACCCGGGAGGCGGAGCTTGCAGTGACCTGAGATCTGGCCAATGCACTCCAGCCTAGGCGACAGAGCAAGACTCCGTCTCAAAAAAATAAAATAAAATAAAATAAAACTACCCTTCCAAATGCCTGGTAACCAGGATTAGTTCCAGACCATTATGGAAATGGAAATACAGCTAGTCCTGGGATGAGGAAGGGCTGTCCAGAGACTGGGCTCACACAGATTCAAGGGATCTCAGCCTTATCTTTTCTATATTGCCAGATTATCCCCAAGAAAATAGAGGCCCAGCACTTGCAAATACCTTCTCCTCCCAAGAATTTGAATGGTATGGAGAAAATCTGCAACCTAGAATGACCTACTAAAGTTATCTACTCTTCCCTCTGTTATGCATAGTTGCTTCAGAAGGTCAAATCCAAATGGCTCTGTAGAATCCACAGGAGTAGGTGATGGAGGTCAACACTGCCTTCTCAAAACCAGCCAGGCAGCCCAGCAAGGCCAAGGCCAAGGCCACTGTGGCTCCTTCCACAAAAAGCAAGTCTCTCTCTCTCTCTCTCTCTCTCTCTCTCTCTCTCTCTCTCTCTCTCTCACACACACACACACACACAGATGTCCAGGGGCTTGCATCAAGGCTTGCTTTTCTGACCAACAGTGTCCCATTTCTGCTTCTTCCTAGAGAACAGAGTACAGTAGCAGCAGCAGCAGGCATGACAAGTGTGTGCCAGGTAGTTTCATACCTTAATCCTCACAGTAATACATGTTATTACCTTTGTTTTACAAATAAAAAGACTGACGCTCAGAGCAGCTAAATAACCTAATAATCAAGGTTGTACAATTACTCACGTGCTGAGGAGTGGAAACAGGGTCTGACTCCAAGCCCCATGATTTTCTTTTCTTTTTTTTTTGGAGACAGAGTCTTGCTCTGTCACCCAGGCTGAAGTGCAGTGGCACGATCTCAGCTCACTGCAACCTCTACCTCCTGGGTTCAAGCAATTCTCTTGCGTCAACCTCCCGAGTAGCTGGGACTACAGGCACATACCATCACGCCTGGTTAATTTTTTGTTTTTTAGTAGAGATGGGTTTTCACTGTGTTGCCCTGGCTGGTCTCAAACTCCTGAGCTCAAGCAACTCGCCTACCTCGGACTCCCAAAGTGCTAGGATTACAGGCATGGGCCACCATTCCCGGCCCAAGTCCCATTATTATTATTATTATTATCTTTTTTTTTCAGACAGAGTCTTGCTCTGTCGCCCAGGCTGGAGTTCAGTGGTGCCATCTCGGCTCACTGCAACCTCTGCCTCCTGGGTTTAAGTGATTCTCCTGTCTCAGCCTCCTGAGTAGCTGGGATTACAGTTGCACGATACCACACCCAGCTAATTTTTGTATTTTTGTATTATTATTATTAATTTTTTGGTAGAGACAGGGTTTCACCACACTGGTCAGGCTGGTCTCGAACTCCTGACCTCAGGTGATCCACCTGCCTCGGTCTCCCAAAGTGCTGGAATTACAGGTGTGAGTCACCGCACCTGGCCAGTCCCATGATTTTTAAACTACAATAGCTATTTTCAAACTGTGTTTAGGTGGTTTCCTAGAAGCTGCCATGGGGCAGGAGCCGAGTGGTCAGTTTCCCGTTTCCATATACTTTGGCCAAAACAGTCACACATATGTCAGTTTTGTATATTAGCGGTTCACCAGTTAAAAAATATCTACATTTGGCCAGGTGCCATGGCTCATACCTGTAATCCCAGCACTTTAGGAGGCCGAGGTGTGTGTGTCACCTGAAGTCAGGAGTTCGAGACCAGCCTGGCCAACATGGTGAAATCCCATCTTTACTACAGAGTACAAAAAATGGCGGCCGGGTGTGGTGGCTGACACCTGCAATCCCAGCTACTTGGGAGGCTGAGGCAGGAGAATAACTTGAATGCGGGAGGCAGAGGTTGCAGTGAGCCTAGATTGTGCTATTGCACTCCAGTCTGGGCAATGAGAGCAAAATTCCATCTAAAAACAAATATATATATACACAAAAAATAAGCTGAGTGTGGTGGTGGGATCCTGTAATCCCAGCTACTCAGGAGGCTGAGGCAGGAGAATCGCTTGAACCCGAGAGGAAGGGGTTGCAGTGAGCCAAGATTGCTCCATTGTACTCCAGCCTGGACAACAAGAACAAGATTCTGTCTCAAAAAACAAAACAAAACAAACAAAAAAACCCAAACTAACTACATTATGTTATGGTGCCCTGCTCCTATCTTAGACTTTCTAAGAATCAAGAAAACCTTCTGGTCAGATGTGGTGGCTCACGCCTGTAATCCCAGCACTTTGGGAGGCCGAGGTGGGCAGACCACTTTAGGTCAGGAGTACGAGACCAGCCCGGCCAACATAGTGAAATCCCATCTCTACTAAAAATATAAAAATTAGCCAGGCATGGTAGCACACATCTGTCGTGCCAGCTACTTGGGAAGCTGAGGCAGGAGAATCTCTTGAACCAGAAGGCAGAGGTTGCAGTGAGCTGAGACTGCACCACTGCACTTCGGCCTGGGCAACAGAATACGACTCTGTCTCCAAAAAATAAGTAAAATTAAAATGAAAAGAAAGCCTTCTTACTCTCCTCTCAATCTAATTCCACCCTAGTCTCTGGCAGAAAAGAATTGTCTTAAATGAGAAAAGACTGTGAACTGGACCAATTTCCAGGCTCATTGACCAAGTTTAGGTTTTCTTAACCTAATTCCAGTCTTAGTTCCTTGAAATTCTTCACTCTGTTCACAGGGTCCACCCCATCCCTGCTGTGTGGGGAGTGGAAAAGGCAGGTTTCTGCAAAGAAGGTCCCCCTCCTCTCAGAATCCCCCTAGTCCCACCTACCCACTGAGTCAGGAGCCAGGAATGTCTGTGGGGGCAGTAGACAGGTATGTCACCCTGGGGGTGTCAGAGGCTGATTCATCTCTCATCTCCACCCAATCTTCTTACAGCTCTCTGGGAACTGTAACCCTCTGTCTAGAAATAAAAGAGTAAAATCCAGGACTCTGGGCTGGGCACGGTGGCTCACACCTGTAAATCCAGCACTTTGGTAGGCCGAGGCGGGTGGATCATGAGGTCAGGAGTTCAAGACCAATCTGGCCAAGATGGTGAAACCTGGTCTCTACTAAAAATAACAAAAATTAGCCGGGCGTGGTGGCAGGTGCCTGTAATCCTAGCTACTAGGGAGGCTGAGGCAGAGAATTGCTTGAACCCGGGAGGCAGATGTTGCAGTGAGCCAAGATAGTGTCACAGCACTCCAGCCTGGGCAACACAGCAAGACAAGGCCTAAAAAAAAAAAAAAAAAAAAAAAATCCGGACTCTGAAAAGCATCAAGTCTTCAAATCGGTGGTGGGCTAGGTACAGGATTGAATATATATTATGGTATTAAAGAAATATTTGTTGAAAGAAGGAAGGCAGGGAGACATTCTCTCCCTTTTCTCCTCTAGAGTAAAGCTAATCTGAGATTTTCTTGTCTGACTGTACAGAGGAGTGACTTTTAGCTCAAAAAAGATTATGTGAAACTTTTATCTCAAAAAAGATTATGTGACCAGGTGAGGTAGCTCACACCTGTAATCCTAGCACTTTGGGAGGCCAAGGCAGGCAAATTGCTGGAGCCCAGAAATTCAAGACCAGCCTGGGCAACATAGCGAGACCCCGTCTCTATCAAAAATAATAAATTATGTGACCTTTGAGATTACTGATAGTGTGATTTATGAGTTGAGGGAAATCTTTTTTTTTTTTTGAGATGGAGTCTCGCTCTGTTGCCCAGGCTGGAGTGCAGTGGCGCAATCTCAGCTCACTGCAAGCTCCGCCTCCCAGGTTCATGCCATTCTCCTGCCTCAGCCTCCCTAGTAGCTGGGACTACAGGTGCCCACCACCACGCCCGGCTAATTTTTTGTATTTTTCAGTAGAGACAGGGTTTCACTGTGTTAGCCAGAAGTCTTGATCCCCTGACCTCATGATCCGCCCACCTCGGCCTCCTGAAGTGCTGGGATTATAGGCGTGAGCTACCACGCCCGGCCATAGTTGAGGGAAATCTTAACCCATGTCCCAGTCTCCCTTCTTTGCTGTTTCTGTGACTCCACAAAGCAATGTGCAGGCTCCAGGATTAATATATAGGAAGAACTTGGAGGTGACAATTCAGTGCAAAGGGAGGCACTGGGGACATTCCTGGAAGCTAAACTGACATAGCAAGCACACTGCATTAGACTTCACATTTGGCCGGGTGCTCATGCCTATAATCCCAGCACTCTGGGAGGCTGAAGCAGAAGGATAGCCTGAGCTCAGGAGTTCCAGACCAGCCCAGGCAAGATAGCGAAACTCCATCTCTACAAAAAATACAAAAATTAGTCAGGCATGGGGGTACGGGCCTATAGTCCCAGCTACTCAGTAGGCTGAGGTGGGAGATGGCTTGAGCCCGGTAGGTGGAACTTGCAGTGAGCCTGGGCAATAGTGCAAGATCCTGTCTCCCAAAAAAAAAAAAAATTCACGTTTATTTGGCATGGTTGCGAAGGGGCCTCTCATGTCCCTCCTCCACAACTGCTTCAGAGTTTTAGAATGAGGAGAAAAAAAAGCCCTTGCCGTGTATTCTCATCCAGAGTAATTTACCAATACTGTCTTTTTTTACTGTCTTTTTTCCACCTCAATTGGCCCCTAAATCCCCACCCCATTCCGCCACAGCCCCTGTCTTGGCCCACCTCGACACCTGGGCTGAGTTAGCTCCCTGGCTGGAAAAGGTCACAATGGGCTCGAAATGAGGCACATGGGTTTCCCCATCTTTAGCAGGCCTGATGCCATGGAGGTATGTGCTACAACTCCTTCTAAATGAGACAAGAAAAGAGAGTGAACGGCCCAGATCAGGCTGGGTAAGTAAAGGCTCAAAAGCCAGAGACAAGAGAAGAAAAGAGAGAAGAGGGGACTAGTGTTTTGCTAGAGAATTTCCCTCCAGGATTCTGGGATAATTGGGCCACTTCACTGCTTTCAAAATTGGTGTAGGCCTTAATAGTGCTTCGGTGGGTCTGAAGCCACTCCTCTCCCCGCTTAGGATTCTTGAGAAAGGGACAGAGAATTCCTCAAATCGACTTCCCCTTTCTCTTTCCCACAGATCCTAATGGGACCATACTTCCTATATTCTCAGCCACCAGCGGGTGAGCATTTTGCTAATCCAGGTAGAATGGATGTGCTTCAGCTCTGTGGGCTTTAGGGCCTCATCCTCACGCGTAAGCCTCTTTGTCAGGCTGGAAACCTTTCCAATTACCTATGGTCCCTGCTAAGTTATTCCAATTCTATACTGTCTTCTAATTGTTGAGGTCCCCAATTCAGAGCCAAGAAATGCATATAATCTAATGTCATTGGTTAGTAGGGATGACCAGGAAGGTCCCTTCTAAGGCACTCAGAGAGGTCTTCCTCCCTCCCGAAGTTGTAGAGAATTGTCAAGTGAAGTCTGGAGATGAGCAATTTCAGACACTATCAGTGAGATATAAAGTGGTATCTTTTTTGGAAAGCATTTTGGCAACATGAATCCCGAACCCTGAATATGTCAATTATTTCATTTCCAGGACTACCTCACAAGTTAAAAATCAGAGACTCAGACAATGATTTTGGTACAAAGATGTTAATTACCACACTATTTACAAAAGTAAAAATTGGTGATGACTTGTAGGCTAGTAGTAGGCTAACCACGGGAGTATGGATGGGTAAACAATGTTATAGTCAAACCATGGACTATTACCATGGTGACATTAAGAAGGTTATTTACTTGATTGTTTCAGACAGGGTCTCACTCTGTTGCCCAGGCTAGAGTGCAGTGGCACGATCATAACTCACTGCAGCCTCCACGTCCTGGCTCAAGTGATCCTCCTACATCAGCCTCCCAGAGTGCTGGAATTACAGGAATTGTATCTTTTTATTACATGGAATGGTGTTAACTGAAAAAGGCAGGATATAACACAATTATAAAATATCCCACTTAGATAAATGCAATATCCATCCCTAGGTATACAAAAATAAGACTGAAAGAATACACAGAATACCTCCAGATGTTTACAGAGATGAGAAGAGAATACACAAAATATAGATTTGAATATAGAATTTATTTTTCTTTTAAATAGATGACCCCATAGAAAGTGTCTGTTATGGGATTCTGGGTGACTCATTTTCTCTTTTCATTTTCGTTTTTTTTTTTTTTTTTTGAGATGGACTTTCGATCTTGTTACCCAGGCTGGAGTGCAATGGCGCGATCTCAGCTCACTAAGACCTCTGCCTCCCGGGTCCAAGCAATTCTCCTGCTTCAGTCTCCCAAGTAGCTGGAATTACAGGCGCATGCTACCATGCCCTGCTAATGTTTGCATTTTTAGCAGAAACAGGTTTTCGCCATGTTGGCCAGGCTGGTCTTACACTCCCGACCTCAGATGATCTGCCCGCCTTGGCCTCCCGAAGTGCTGGGATTACAGACATGAGCCACCGTGCTTGGCCTTCTCTTTCATTTTCTAAGTTTGTTACTTTCCTATATTAGGAAATTTAAAAATAATCTTAAGGATGACTGTCACATGCCAGCCATAATGGGAGGATGGTCTTTCTTCTACCCTAGACATTTCACACTGCACAGGCCTCACTTGGATCTGACATCTTCCTTTCTGCACTGTGCAGATCTCCTCAGTATATCAGAAAATAGAAAATCACTTTGCTGCCAGTGGAAGGTAGACAGAGGCTACATTTACTGGGGAAGAAAATACCCTTGCTGTCAAACCATGGTCTGAAAATAAAGGCCCTGAATTATTTCCACCTATCCCCACTCCATGGCTGCAGAAAATGCTGAGGGTGCTTGCATATGAGGCCATAAAGTTGTAAAGGATGCCTTCCAGCCCCCATTTGGTTTGTTTTGGTGAGAGCTGGGGCCTCTGTGATGGGCAAGCATCAAAATCCATGACCACAGCCATTGGTACTGCTTTCGAAAGCACAGCACCCACCCTAACGCCCTGATAAAGGATTTGTCCAGTAGTCTGGGCGTCAGGATTCCTGGGCTCTAGGCCCCACAGGTGATTCACAGCTAGCCCCAGGCTGTGCCTCCTGGCCTCAGTTTCCCTGGCTTGCTCTATTGGTACTTCCTACCTACTCTGTGGGGTGTTAATAGGGGTGAGGTGCTTTGAACTTCTCAGATGAAAGAGGCTAGGAAGCAGCGCCTAGTTATTATCCCCTATACAGCCAGGCGTGGGAGCTGAGGTTGCTTTCATACTGTTCCAGCCACAGTAGCCTCCTCATATCCCCTTATTCATCTGCCCTTGGCTCTGGCTGCCACAACCAGAAAGCAAAGCACAGTCAGTCCTATTTCAATGCTGTTTCAGAACAGATGTCCCTAAATGAATTTGCCAACTGCCCAAACCACTGGTGAACTATATATGATTTAGTAATACTTTATAGGTGCCTAATTTCTTTCTCCTGATTAGCTGTAAAACCTGTGGGACAAGGACTGTGACTTCTCACCAATAAATATACCAAAGGAGGAATACTCACCATTCAGTCAGCAAAACAGCTTATGAGAGAGCCAGGCTGACCAAAGTTCAAACTTCTCATCTTTCTGCTTCCTCACTGTAACATGGGTAATGTCTTATTCACTCTCCCCATCTTGTCTATCTCTAATGAGGATTACGTGTGTGGAAGCACTCTAAAATACCAAGCACTTCATGTGTGTTAAAAAGTCCAAATGTGGCCAGGTGCGGTGGCTCACCCCTGTAATCCCAGCACTTTGGGAGGCCAAGGCAGGTAGATCACGAGGTCAGTAGTTCAAGACCAGCCTGAACAACATGGTGAAACCCCGACACTACTAAAAATACAAAAATTAGCCAGGTGTGTTGGTGGGCACCTGTAATCCCAGCTACTCGGGAGGCTGAGGCAGAGAATTGCTTGAACCTGGGAAGCAGAAGTTGCAGTGAGCCAAGATTGTGCCACTGGACTCCAGCCTGGGCAACAGAGAGAGACTTTGTCTCAAAAAAAAAAAAAAAAAAAAAAAAAAGTCCAAATGTATGCAAATAAAACTTGGCATAACAGTCTTGCCCAGGGCATCAGTCCAGCCCCCGTCTACCACCAGGTTATAACTGCAAAAAATAAGGCTGGGGTGCCACCTACTGGTTGAAAAATATATGAACTGCATCCAGCCAGTTGCAAGAGCAAAGAAAAAACTTCAAGCCCTCTTAATTTTTGCCACTCTCTCACAGGAACTGCCATATTATATATTAATATTTTTCTTTACACAACTTATATATTTTTTGAGATAGAGTCTCGCTGTGTCGCCCAGGTTGAAATGTAATGGCACAATCTTGGCTCACTGCAACCTCTGCCTCCCGGGTTCAAGCAATTCTTCTCCCTCAGCCTCCTCAGTAGCTGGGATTATAGGCCTGCAACACCATGCCCAGCTAATTTTTGTGTTTTTAGTAGAGAGGGGTTTCACCATGTTGGCGAGGCTGGTCTCGAACTCCTGATCTCAGGTGATCCGCCCACGTCAGCCTTCCAATGTGCTGGGCTTACAGGCATGAGTCAACGTGCCCAGCCTTGTATTTCATTTTTGAAGCAAACCGTTTTTTTTGAGACAAAGTCTCACTCTGTCACCAGGATGGAGTGCAGTGGCACAATCTCAGTTCACTGTAACCTCTGACTCCTGGGTTCAAACAATTCTCCTGCCTCAGCCTCCCAAGTAACTAGAACTACAGGCACGCACCACCATGCCCAGCTAATTTTTAAATTTTTTTGGTAGAGATGGGGTTTCACCATGTTGGCCAGGATGGTCTCAATCTCTTGACCTTGTCATCTGCCCGCCTCGGCCTCCCAAAGTGCTGGGATTACAGGCATGAGCCACTATGCCCGGCCTTGAAGTAAACTTTTAACCACTACTGTAAATAGAAAACTAGTCAACACTTGTCAAAAATAGAATAAAACCGTAAAACAAATAAAATGAATATAAAACATAATAAAGGTCTAGCTAGGAAGTGTTGCCTGTGAAAGCTTGAAGTTTGAGGCTCTGTTAAAACTGAAAATATTGGGACACAGTGGCTCACACCTGTAGTCCCAGTTACTCAGGCGTCTCACGTGGGAGGACTGCTTGAGCCCAGGAGTTTGAGTCCAGCCTGGGCCATATAGTGAGACCTCATCTTTTTAAAAAACAAACAAACCTCAGAACCAAAAACTGAAGATTAATAAAAACACCTGACTAGAGACTGAATGTCAATCCTATGTGACTGAATGTGAATTATATGCTTTGGGGAAATACTGATTATTCCAAGGGAAGGTGACATTCCCTCATTCTTCCCCAAACCCCTGGGCCCGGAAGATTGAAGAACAGTTTGGAAGTCACAAAAAGTAGAAAATAAACTCTTGTATTGTAGCACATTCCGTCACAGCCTGAGTAGGACCAGTGCTCGACTTTCTGGTGGCAGGGCCCAGAGCTCACAGACACCACTGACAGTATGGTAGGTGTTCTGCTTGGCGCCATGTCTGGCTTTTTGGCCAGAAGTCCTTTGCAGAGCTCACTGTCCCCTTGCCAGCCCACCAGCTCTCGCTGGGAGGACTTGCTCTTGGGTCTGCAGCCTGCATCAGGAGCCTCCACTTTCCCCAGTGCTGGGTTATGCATCCTGGTCTCCAGGGTCCACCTTGTTGCTATAGCTGCATGGCTTCCTGCTCCACTGACTGGTTCGAGGGTGCCAGGTACTTCTCCTGGATGCCCAGTGTGCTGAGAAAGGGTGCGTCAAGGCTGATAGCATAGGCAGAGGATGGGGAGCTGGTCTGGGCAGGATGTGACTTCTGCTGATGGCTACACTCCAACCATGTCCATCCCTCTCTTCCTCATAAATTATAGGGACCAATCAGGTATGAGAAGCCTCCAAAAACATCCAGACTCAAATGCTCCTCTAAGTGCCTCTTCCACACACTGCTGCGGATCAAAGGACTGAAGAGCGCTAACCTTCCAATGTTGTGTTATGGTACATGCTCTGGAGCCAGACCAAGCGGGTTCAAATCCTGATGATGTCTGGGTCTGGGGTCTGATGAGGAGATGGAGGTTAGCCATGGCTACGTTGGCTATGTTAGGACACCACGGCTGTTCTACTACCAATGGCTCCAAAGTAAGAAACTGAGATCCTACACCCAGCAAAACCAAGGTTTGAACTGTTCTTCCAAAACATCCCGGGAGAGGGACCTTGGGCCTGTCGCCTCACTTATAAAAGGGGTTGAAATGAAGATTAAATGACCCTGCAAATAGAGTACGTAGCCCACCAAATGATGTTCAAGTTACAGACCTTTTTCTTTTTCTTTTTTTTTTGAGATGGAGTCTCACTCTGTCACAAAGCTGGAGTGCAGTAGCGCGATCTCGGCTCATTGCAACCTCCAACTCCTGGTTCAAGCAACTCTCCTGCCTCAGCCTCCAGAGTAGCTGGGACTACAGGTACCTGCCACCACACCCAGCTAATTTTTGTATTTTTAGTAGAGATGGGGTTTCACCATGTTGGCCAGAATGGTCTCGATCTCCTGACCTCGTGATCTGCCCACCTCGGCCTCCCTAAGTGCTGGGATTACAGGCGTGAGCCACCATGCCCGGCCCTTATAGGCCTTTCTTTACTGTCTCTATGAATCCATCAACCAAAATCCATCTCACCCCTACTCAGATTGACTCTCAACTGGTGCCCCTTCCCAGTGACTTTTCCACAGCAGATACTGCCTTATTTCTGTGCAAGTTGGCCCTGAAGATCACTGAGGATCAGTGAAATCCACCTTGCTTATCTCTGACCTAATGCCCACATTCCTGAGTAGGGCATACAAAGCCTCACCTCCTACCTGCCTACCTGTCTGGCCCCACTGCTGCTCCCCTCTCCGAATCCTTGCCCTGCTCACAAGTCATGCCATCCTACTTTTTTTTTTTTTGAGATGGAGTGTCACTCTGTCACCCAGGCTGAAGTACTGTGGCGCCATCTTGGCTCACTGCAACCTCCACCTCCCGGGTTCAAGCAATTCTCCTGCCTCAGCCTCTCAAGTAGCTGGAACTACAGGCGTGCGCCACCACACCCAGCTAATTTTTGTATTTTTAAAATAGAAACATGGTTTCACCATTTGGCCAGGTGATCTGGCCTCAGGTGATCTGCCCCCACTTGGCCTCCCAAGGTGCTGGGATTACAGGCATGAGCCACCATGCCCAGCCCCTGCTTTTTGTCAAAAATAAATTTTTATACTTTAAAAAAGAGAGAGGCCGGGCGCGGTGGCTCAAGCCTGTAATCCCAGCACTTTGGGAGGCCGAGACGGGCGGATCACGAGGTCAGGAGATCGAGACCATCCTGGCTAACACGGTGAAACCCCATCTCTACTAAAAATACAAAAAACTAGCCGGGCGAGGTGGTGGCGCCTGTAGTCCCAGCTACTCGGGAGGCTGAGGCAGGAGAATGGCGTGAACCCGGGAGGCGGAGCTTGCAGTGAGCTGAGATCTGGCCACTGCACTCCAGCCTGGGTGACAGAGCGAGACTCCGTCTCAAAAAAAATAAATAAATAAAAAATAAAAAAAAAACAAAAAAAATAAAAAAGAGAGAGACAGATGGGGTCTCAACTATGTTGCCCAGTCTGGTCTCAAACTCCTGGCCTTGAGCAATCCTCCCACCTTTTAACTCCCAACGTGTTGGAATTACAGGCATGAAGCCATTACACTTGGCCCATGCCATCTTATTTGCAACCCTCAAAACCTGTCTCAACTTTGAACCTCTATGCTTTTGCATATACTGTTCTCTTTAACTTGAATTCCCTTTCCTTCTTCATTAGACTGGCTAACCTTCACCTTGAAATGATGCAACTTACGTGCCATGACTCCATAAAGCTTTCCTTACCCACCTACCCTTCAGCAGAGCTGACCGCTCCCTTCTTTGTATCAGTCCCTACTCTCTTATAGAGAGCTGCTGAATCCTTTTTTTTTTTTTTGAGACGGAGTCTTGCTCTGTCACCCAGGCTGGAGTGCAGTGGCAGTCTTGGCTCACTGCGAGTTCCGCCTCCCGGGTTCATGCCATTCTCCTGCCTCAGCCTCCTAAGTAGCTGGGACTACAGGCACCTGCCATCACACCCAGCTAATTTTTTGTATTTTTAGTTGAGACAGGGTTTCACTGTGTGAGCCAGGATGGTCTCGATCTCCTGACCTCGTGATCCACCCACCTCGGCCTCCCAAAGTGCTGGGATTACAGGTGTGAGCCACCACGCCCAGCTGAGAGCTGCTGAATCTTAAGTGGGTTAGGGTTGGGGCAGAATCTAAAATCAGCACAAATGTATATGGTTAAAAATACCCTTGAAAATTCCTCAAATTATTTGTTAAATGCAGCATACATGGTTTTGTGAATAGAATCCTTTATATATATGAATACATAAAGTAACGTACAGATGCTCCATGACTTATGATGGGGTCACATCCTGATAAACCCATCCCAAATCAAAAATATCTTAAGTCGAAAATGCATTTAATACACATAACCTACCACACATCACAGTTTAGTCTCACCTACCTTAAATATTCTTAGAACACTTATGTTAGCCTGCATTTGGGCAAAATTATCTAACACAAAGCCTGTTTTATAATAAAGTATTGAATATCTCATGTAATTTACTGAATACTGTACTGAAAGTGAAAGAATGATTGATAGGTACCAAAAGTACGATTTCTACTGAATGCATATAGCTTTCATGCTATTGTAAAGTTGAACCATCGTAAGTTGGGAACCATGTGCATGGTGTACAAAATATTACAACACTATTTAAATTGCTCCTCCCAGCCTAGGCTGCAAGGTGAAACCCCGTCTCTAATGAAAAAAAAAAAAAAAGAAAAGAAAAAAAGGCCAGGCGTGCTGGCTCACACCTGTAATCCCAGCACTTTGGGAGGCCGAGGTGTCTCAAAGAGACAGAGTCTTGCTCTGTTGCCCAGGCTGGAGTGCAGTGACACAATCTCGGCTCACTGCAAGTTCCACCTCCTGGGTTCATGCCATTCTCCTGTCTCGGCCTCCCCAGCAGCTGGGACTACAGGTTTATGCTGCCATACTCGGCTAATTTTTTGTATTTTTAGTAGAGACGGGTTTCACCTTGTTAGCCAGGATGGTCTCGATCTCCTGACCTTGTGATCCGCCCGCCTCAGCCTCCTAAAGTGCTGGGATTACAGGTGTGAGCCACCGCACTCGGCCAAAAGTCCATCTTAAATTAAAAAAAAAAAAAAAATTGCTCCTCCCCTCCTTTGCTGAGCACATGCAGTCCAATTGGCCTGCCTACATTAACTGCAGGTGTGACACAGCTCCTTAGTACCTTCACCAGGGACTGCACACTCTACTACCATTATTTGTAAGTCATTCCTGTAACCCCCACCCCATGAGCTTTGTTTCCCACAGATGGCTCCACACAGATCAGTAAGCACTGGCTGGAATTCTTTTCCCCTACACCTTAAGACTCTGAGTCCCCCTTGTCTCCAGCATGCTGCGTAGATGCTGAATCTGTGACAGCATCAGTCTAGAGGGCCTGGACTTTCCTGTCCTGCTTCACGCAGGGCCTCTGTGACCTGATGGACACCTACCCATGACCTTGGCTCCAGCCTCACTAGTCACTAACCAAGCCCCAAAGTCTGGCTCCCTCTTGGATAGCTCTGGATGTCCCATGGACCCCTGAACACAGCACATCTGCCAGCTCTTGTCCCTTTTATCCATGTGACAAACCTGCCCCCTCCTCCTTTTCCTGCCTCAGTGATTAGTAAAACCACCCATGCACTGTCTAAGCCAGAGATTGTGGGAAGCTAAATTCTATTCCAGCTATATCTACCCATTCAGTCACTGACTCCTATAGTCTATCTCTTTAGTATTTTTCCATTCCACACCTTTCTATTCTCACTACAAATTTTTCAGCCCTTCTCACCTAACAAGACTGTAAAACTCTTCTGCCCCCAATCACATCCCTTAAATGCATTTTCCACAATTGCAGGGGCTTTCCTAAAATGTACATCTGATCGTGTCACACCCTGTTCAACAGTACTGCTTGAATACTGGTTCCCACTGCCCACTCATGAACTGAAGTCCATATTCCTTAGTAGGGCACTCAGGCCCCTCCCTCAGCAGCCCTGCCTGCACCTCTGCAAAGTCCTTTCCTCTTCACATGCAACACACCAGGCAACTGGACCTCCTGCATCTCTCCCAAATGACCAATGCCCTCTCATTTCTGGACCTCTGTATTTGTTGCTCCTACTGATCAGTATTGTCCCTTGTCCTCAGTACAACCAACTCTGAAGCCAAGGGACCACCTTTGCACATGAGAGACAGTCATTAGGAAGCCCAACTGATCAATATGAATCAGTCATCCATGGCTGGGTGCGGTGGCTCACGTCTGTAATCCTAGCACTTTGGGAAGCTGAGGCGGGTGGATCACCTGAGGTCAGGAGTTCCAGATCAGCCTGGCCAACATGGTGAAACCCCGTCTCTACTAAAAATACAAAAATTAGCTGGGCACAGTGGCACATGCCTGTAACCCCAGCTACTCGGGAGGCTGAGGCAGGAGAATCGCTTGAACCTGGGAGGCAGAGGTTACAGTGAGCCAAGATTGCGACATTGTGCAATCCAGCATGGGAAATAAGAACGAAACTCCCTCACCAAAAAAAAAAAAAAAAAAAAAAGGTCACCCAGAAGGATGATGACTGCACCTCCTGTGGCCATTCCTGAGCCCCATGTCTCACCCTCTCCGCTATGGCCAGGAAGCTGGCAAGGATACGAAGAGAAATGGAAGTCGGCTCCCATTGCGGCAGACATCATGGCCTCTAGGCTTCGCTGCTCTTGGGCTCCGAAACAGTATCCATTGGCTTTATCCACAGCCTGCAGGACTCGCTGGATGCTCTCCTTGTCCTGAGCAGGGAGGAGAGAAACAGTTCTGTGAGTGAAACAGAAGTGTGTAAAACTGCTTGCAATCTCTAAATATACCTTCCTCCATCTTGCCTCTGTACATGTAGCTTTCTTGGCCTGGAGTAGTTCTACATGTCCCCAAAGGCTGGATAAATCCCATGTTTTCTGACCACCAACTCACTCAGATTAGAACAGATAAGCTCCCCTATGCACATCCATAGTCCCCTGGGTTTACACCTATTGTACATGTAATAAATGCCTATTAACTCACCTGCCTCCCCTACCTCTTAGGGCCAGATCATCTGTCGCAGTATTCCCAGTGCCTGGCACAGTACTTCTCTTAAGCAGATATCCAATAAATATGCATGTTTTAAATCTATAACTGGGACAGACGCGGTGGTTCACGCCTGTAAAGCCTAGCACTTTGGGAGGCTGAGGCAGGTGGATCACTTGAGGTCAGGAGTTTGAGACCAGCCTGGCCAACATGGTGAAACCCTGTCTGCACTAAAAATACAAAAATTAGCTGGGCATGATGACAGATGCCTGTAATCCCAGTTACTTGAGAGGCTGAGGCAGGAGAATCGGTTGAACCCAGGAGGTGGAGGTTGCAGTGAGCCAAGATCACGCCACTGCACTCCATCCTGGGCGACAGAGTGAGATTCCATCACACACACAAAAAAAACTATAACTGTTTCCTCATCCATATACAGTAATAAAAACAGTCTATATATCACATGGTGGGAAGGACAAAGCAAAATTACATATGTCTAGTCCTTAGCACAGTGCCCAGCACAGAAAGCCATAAATAAGAGATAACTGTTATGACTGATATTATAGAATTCATCTCCTCATATAAGTGTGGCATTAGAAGTGAGAAGACAAGTTAGCTCAAGTTCACCCACTGCAGAAAGGAATCTAACATGTACCTGCGTCTCCCAGGTTATCTCTGCAGGGTAAAGGTGAGAGGCACAGGGGTTGGGTACCACTTTGCAAAGTCAACAGACAGTTGCCCAGTTGAATGGGCTTAAGAGACTTGTCCCTGGTCCTGGTCAAGTTTCTTGCTGATGACTTTCTGAACTCACCCATTTTCACACTGAGGAGGGAACATGTGAAGAGAGGATACAGCAAAACAGAATAGACAGGCAAAAGTTTGGTCCACTCTCTTTACTGGAATTCTGCCCCTACAGCAGCCCCTGGTCCTAAAACTAAGATTACTCAGTGATAGTCAACCCAGCCAGGGCAAAGACCATTGTTTAAGCCCTCAAAGCATCCTGTGCTTTTGGCTTGGTGAATCCCAGGCACTGTCAGAGTCCTGTCTTAGCCCCCAGTACCTGGATGTTCAGAGGGATAAAGGAGACCAGGCTATAGTCTTCGATGAGTTGCACTAGCTTCTCATTGAGCTGGCGGTAGTGGCGGAAGAAAGGGTCAGAAGCCAGGTGGTCAAGCAGGTAGGAGAGGTCCAGAACCTCTGTGTAGTAGTCCAGGTTGAAGGCTAAAGAGAGAAAACAGTGTTCAGGAGCAACCAGTATCAGGCTAAAGACCTGAGGACGAGGTTCGTTTTTCTTTTTTTCCTTTGTGTCTTCATGCACTCAAGTATTACTTGACACAGTAAAATGAAGTTACTAAGAAAAAAAGCTTTTGGTTTTACCCTGCTGGCTGTGCTATTTACTAGCTATATAGGCAGGTACCTACTTCATAGCACTGTCGTGAAGATTAAATGCTATAAACCCCAGTGTCTGGTACAGAGAAGTGCTTGATCAACAACTGCAAACAGGCTGGGCATGGTGGCTCAGTGGCTCACACCTGTAATCCCAGCACTTTGGGAGGCCGAGGTGGGTGATGACCTGAGGTCAGGAGTTCAAGACCAGGTAATATGGTGAAACTCCATCTCTACTAAAAATACAAAATTAGCCGGACCTGGTGGCACATGCCTGTAATCCCAGCTACTCGGGAGGCTGAGGCAGGAGAATCGCTTGAATCTGGGAGGCAGAGGATGCAGTGAGCCGAGATTGCACCACTGCACTCCAGCCTGGGCAACAAGAGCGAAACTGTCTCAAAAATAAATAAATAAAGTTGCAAATAATGATATCAAACATGTACCAAGAACTGTGCATGGTTGTCCTCACCTCACAGAGCTCATAGTCAGGTCATACCCTCAGGACCTGGCATGTACACTGCAAAGACTCTGTAAATGGTTAAACTGAATAAATGCTACATTCTAGCAGGGTAGCCTCCTGGGTATATCACTTTGCTTTTCTGAGCCGGTTATTTCTTAATGTAAAATAAGGACTAGATGATGCTGAGGTCCCTGATTGGGTTTTATAAATCATTTCCCACTAAAAGAAGCAAGTCGCACCTCCCCCTAGTGGCCTGTTTCTGCCCAGAAAACTTAAGTATCTGGGCTCCTTGGCAGATCTGTCCTAAAGTGAGCTGAGGACTCTACATCACTCTATGTCCAAACTAGAAGCTAGCTGGCTCCCTGGACAAGGTCCTGACACCTCCCTTTCCCAACAACCTCCCTACTGCTCATGTGCTGGTCATTTTATCTGTCTTCTCTAGGTTCCTTTGTGGCTAGAGATGCTATTTAGGGAACAACATCCCCAGTTTAGGAGAGTACTAATTTTTTTTTGTTTTTTGAGATGGAGTCTCGCTCTGTCGCCCAGGCTGGAGTGCAGTGGCACGATCTCAGCTTACTGAAAGCTCTGCCTCCTGGGTTCACACCATTCTCCTGCCTCAGCCTCCTGAGTAGCTGGGACTACAGGCGCCCGCCACCACATCCACCACATCCAGCTACATTTTTGGTTTTTTTTTTTTTTTTGAGACAGAGTCTTGCACTGCTGCCCAGTCTGGGGTGCAGTGGCGCGATCTCGGCTCACTGCAAGCTTCACCTCCCGGGTTCACGCCATTCTCCTGCCTCAGCCTCCCGAGTAGCTGGGACTACAGGTGCCCGCCACGACGCCTGGCTAATTTTTTGTATTTTTAGTAGAGACGGGGTTTCACCGTGTTAGCCAGGATGGTCTCGATCTCCTGACCTCGTGATCTGCCTGCCTCAGCCTCTCAAAGTGCTGGGATTACAGGTGTGAGCCACCGCGCCTGGCCTAAGTTTTTTCTTTTTTTTTTTTTGAGATGGAGTTTCACTCTTGTTGCCCAGGCTGGAGTGCAATGGTGTGATCTCGGCTCACTACAACCTCTGCCTCCCAGGTTCAAGCGATTCTCCTGCCTCAGCTTCCCGAGTAGCTGAGATTACAGGCATGCGCCACCATGCCTGGCTACTTTTTTGTATTTTTAGTAGAGGTGGGGTTTCTCGATGTTGGTCAAGCTGGTCTCGAACTCCTGACCTCAGGTGATCTGCCCACCTCAGCCTCCCAAAGTGCTGGGATTACAGACGTGAGCCACCACGCCTGGTCGAGAGTACTAATTTGTCAAGAAAAGAAAACTGGCCACTGGGACTCTAGCCAACTCCCCTCATACCAGCCCACTTCAGTCTTCCCTATTTTGTCCCTGGCCTCCCACCCCTTCTCTGTCTCTCTGCCATGTGAGAATATAGCCTCCTTCTGTGAGGACAGGAGGAGGCTGTCTAGGAGCCAGGAAGCAGGCTCTCACCACATACCAGATCTGCTTGTATCTTGATCTTGGACTTACCAGCCTCCACAACTGTGAGAAATAAATATTTATTGGCTAAGCCATCTGGTCTATGGTATTTTTGTGATGGCAGCACAAACTGACTAAGACAAGGCCTTTATCCCTACTGGTGCCTCTGCATAGAACAGTCCTCCGTTGGCTGGCTCCTTCTCACCATTCACGTCTCAGCTCAGATGCCACTGCCTCAGAGCAGAAGTAAGAAACTGAGGTCCAGAGAGATGAACTGACTTACCCAGATCACACGGTGATTCAGTGGCAGAGCCAGAATTCAAACTCATGCCTGTTTTATTCCAAAGCTCACTCACCTCACTCCCAAATATTCACTGTCATATCACTTTTATTCCTTTGTAATACCTAACACCATCTGTAGCTCTCTCGTCTCCAAAATCTACACAACGGTATCTAGCACAGAGTGGCACAAAATAAACTGACAGGAGTCAGAACCTGCCTGTGGTTACTATCAGCAGACCACACAAGGCACCAGAGGCAGCTATCTTCAGCTGAGATGTCTGCTTCATTCTAGCCCAGCTGCTGCCCTGCTCTTCACCTGGAACAGAAGCTCTTACCCAGCTTCCCATAATGCTCAATGAGGTCCATCTTGGAAAGGAGGTTGATGTGGGGCAGCTCCACGTGCAGCATGGTGGCCAGGGAGGTACACAGTACTGAAATGAACTTGGCAGGGTCTGTGCAGTAGTGAGAATCCACCAGGTGGACGGCAGTCAGCTGGGAGGGAAGAGACAGGGTCAGAGTGGCCTGGAGAAACAGGAATCAGCATTCCCTCATGATAATGAGGGCTTGAGGACAGAGGGGAAGCTTTCCCCATTAGTCTCCTTCTGCCTCTGTTTCTTTCTAATAACTACCCTTGTTTCTTTCTCCCAGGAAATAGGAGGCTTTTTTTTTTTCTTACAAGCTGTCTTGCACTGAGCCTCCCAGTGGGCAAGGGGTTTAAATCCCATGGCATCTGACTCCACTCTTTCATTTACTTTTGCCCACCAATTTACAACAATCTCCATGCCACTTTCTACATTAACCCCTTCCATACTTCCGAAATCGCCAAGTTAGCTACTAACACCCATTTTACACGTGAGTAAACTGAGGTTCAGAGTGATGAACTGACTTACCAACACCACACAGCGAGTCAGTAGCAGAACCAGATTTTGAACTCATGCCACTTTTACTCCAAAGCAACTCAGCCCCTACGTCCCTGTGTGACATGGGGGTGTGGCGTCTGTCCTCCCTGTCTCAGTTACTCCATCCGCAAAATGGTCCTCCCCGCCCTAAGACTCACCCTGAGGTCCCACTGCGCCATTTGGGAGAAGATGCTGCGCAGGGCGCCGTGATGCGTGCAGAGCTCCACTTGTCCTGGGCAGTCGAAGAGGAAGTAGTGGCCGCGGAGGGGGTCGAGCTTGGCACGCAGCCAGTCCAGGTTGGCTTCCAGGTACTCCATGCAGTAGAGCAGGCCGCCGTTGGGCCCCAGGCGCAGCGCGTCCATCACGTCGCCCAGCCCCACCAGCTCGCCCACGTCCACGGCACACTCGTACGGCAGCCCCTCGTTGGCCGGGTCCAGGTTCACCACGGCCACGCGCCGGCCCAGCGCGCGCAGGAACTCACTCATGCCCAGGCAGTACGTGGTCTTCCCTGAGCCCGGCGGGCCGATCACCGCCTGCCCGAAGGCCGTGGTCGGAGCGGGCCCCGCCATGGGCCACCCACCGCCCGGAGCAGGTCAGCTCAGAGGGAAAACGGGGCGAGCAGCCGCACCGGAGACGAGACTGAGGGCGAGGGACCCAGGACGTATACCTCGTTGGCGGCCAGCGTCACTCGCCTCAGGCAGAACAGCGGGGACAGCGTCGCCCAAGCAGAGTTAACGGGCCGGTATTAACTAGACTAACTCGACTTCCGGACAGCGTCAGAAGTGGCGAGCCAAAAAGAGGAAGTCCCGCCCTCACGGCGGGGACGTAGCTCGACGCCGAGGGGCGGGCGGCGCAGCCGCGTTTTTATTGCGGGGAATGGGTCGAATGTGGGGTGTTTGCGGGAAAGTCTCTCTCGGAATTTCCCTGAACTTCCTTCAGACTCGAATTAGAAAAGAAAGGGAGCTCCAGTAGTAACCGTCTTTATTCTTCTGTGACGTCGCACACCCAAGCCACTTCCCGCGGACGCTCTGCTGCAGTCCCACCTAGTGAGGGTAGAGGCGGTGAAGGGCCCGCCCAAGGCTGGCTCTTCCAAGCACCACAAATCCTCTCCTCGTCCAGGTCCCTTTCCCCCTCTTTCTGGCCTTCGTCGGGACACCTTCAGAGTCCCCAAGGAAGGCTGTGCTGATAGCCTCACTCAATCCAGCTTTTCAAGGTTCTGCAGACGGCAAAGGGCAAGCCCAGAGACTAGGGTTAGAGACCAAAGACAATCGGTCGTTACCCCTAATATCCAAGGGGAGGGGACGGGAGGGGGCTTTTTGTAAAAATGCCCGAGGTAGAGAACCGGCAGGCAGGCAGGCTCAGAGCAAAGCACCCTGAACCAGCCACGAAGACTGCTGCTCCCAGACTCCTTTCTGCTTCAGTGGTAGATGAGGCCGGGGCAGAGGGTTCTTGTGTAGCTATGAGTGATTCTGACCAACGAAGCCCCCAACCTGGTCAATCAGGCAATGAGGGGCTGTCTGAAGCACAACTGGAACCCCTCACAAAGGCCATGTCTGTCCGAAACTTCATGCTGGTGGGTGGCTGGCGGCGGAGCAGTGACTCCATCTGGTCCTGGGGTAGAGGCTCATCATAGATGGTGGAGATGAGCCCCAGGCCATTTCTACGGGGCCTCTTCAGTTGCCCAAATGGCTGTAGCTTCTCTCCATGGTACCTGGATAAAAACGGGCCCTCAGTGAGAAGGATGCTCTCAAGTTCCAGTTACAGGGGTTGGGAGAAGACGGGGAAGTAGCTACTACATCTGGTTTGTCCAAAGACAGAGGCTTTAAATATGGGTCTTTGCTCTCCAGCCCTCTTACCTATCCATTGACAGTGCCAGCAAGAAGGGACCTCAGATAAAATTTTCATTCTGTCACTACAGACTTCCTAATAGTAACCATCAAGTCCAAACTCCTCCAACAAAGGGTATGAATGATCTTGTTAAGCCTTAGGGCTCAGTCTTTAAAAAAAAAAAAAAAAAAGATTTATTTATTTATTTATTATTTATTTATTTTTGAGACAGGGTCTCACTATGTCACCCAGGCTGGATTGTAATGGCGTGATCTCAGCTCACTGCAACCTCCACCTCCTGGGTTCAAGTGATTCTTCTGCCTCCAGAGTAGCTGGGACTACAGGCGCATGCCACTATGCCCAGCTAATTTTTTTTTTTTTATTTTTTTTTTGAAACGGAGTCTCCCTCTGTCGCTCAGGCTGGAGTACAGTGGCCAGATCTCAACTCACTGCAAGCTCCGCCTCCCGGGTTTACGCCATTCTCCTGCCTCAGCCTGCCGAGTAGCTGGGACTACAGGCGCCCGCCACCTCACCCGGCTAGTTATTTGTATTTTTTTTTTTTTTCTTTTTTGAGGCGGAGTCTCGCTCTGTCGCCCAGACTGGAGTGCAGTGGCGCAATCTCGGCTCACTGCAAGCTCCGCCTCCCGGGTTCACGCCATTCTCCTGCCTCAGCCTCCCGAGTAGCTGGGACTACAGGCGCCCGCCACCTCGCCCGGCTAGTTTTTTGTATTTTTAGTAGAGACGGGGTTTCACCATGCTAGCCAGGATGGTCTCGATCTCCTGACCTCGTGATCCGCCCGTCTCGGCCTCCCAAAGTGCTGGGATTACAGGCTTGAGCCACCGCGCCCGGCCCTTGTATTTTTTTTTAGTAGAGACGGGTTTCACCGTATTAGCCAGGATGGTCTCGATCTCCGACCTCGTGATCCGCCCGTCTCAGCCTCCCAAAGTGCTGGGATTACAGGCTTGAGCCACCGCGCCCGGGATTTTTTTTTTTTTTTTTTGCGATAGAGTCTTCATCTGTTGCCCAGGCTAGAGTGCAGTGGTGCGATCTCGGCTCACTGCAACCTCAGCCTCCTGGATTCAAGTGACTCTCCTGCCTCAGCCTCCCGAGTAGCTGGGATTACAGGTGCCCACTACCGTGCCCAGCTAATTTTTTGTATTTTTAGTAGAGACAGGATTTCACCATCTTAACCAGGCTGGTCTCAAACTCCTGATCTCATGATCCACCCGCCTCAGCATCCCGAAGTGCTGGGATTACAGGCGTGAGCCACCACACCCGGCTAATTTTTGTATTTTTAGTAGACTGGGTTTCACCATGTTGGCCAGGCTGGTCTCCAACTCCTGACCTCAAATGATCCGCCCACCTCAGCCTCCCCAAAGTGTTATGATTACAGGTGTGAGCCACCATGCCCGGGCTTTTTTTTTTTTTTTTTTTTAATTAAATAGAGACAGTCTCACATGTTGCCCAGGCTGGTTTCAAACTGGGCTCAAGGAATCCTACTACTTCAGCCTCCCAAAGTGTTAGGATTACAGGCTTGAGCCACCGCACCTGGCCCAGATTCAATTTTTCCTCTTAACTCTGTTTTGAAGTTCATCCTGCAAGAGTACTCAGCACCCATGCCAAAACCAGTGGGAAGAGGGAAACCAGGGCATAGCTGAAAGGCTTGGGCCCCCAGGGAAGTCCCTCAGCCACACTTACCCCAATCCACGCTTGCATCTGGGGTGTTGGCCATCACCATCCAGGGCCTCAGGCACCCCTGAACACCTGCTGCCCAGGCCCTGGCCCTCAGCCCAGCCCTGCCGCTCCATCACCTTCCGCCCAATGCCCTGCAGAGTGAAGGGATAAGATTCAAGAAATAGGACTCCTGCTGGGAGCAGGCTGAATGGGGATGGGAGAAGGAAAAGAGAGGGGTCCATGGGGTGGGCACAGTGCTCACTCACCTTGGTGTGGCGCTCAAAGGTGCCCACCTGGCGTTCGATCACAGAGCCATCTTCCTGCCCGTCTCGGAGTCTCTGTTCCAGACGCATTTGGAGAGAGTCTCGGGCATCCTTGTCTCCACCATCTGAGGAACCAGAGCTCAGTTTATGGAAGCGTCCCTCTCAAAGAAGGGGGAAGAATCAGGTTTCCAGGTCCCCCTCGTAAGATTGACTTATTCATTTAATGGTGTTCTGTATCTCTCTCAGAGTGCGAGCTCCCCAAAAGTAGGAACCATGGTTCTCCCCAGTCATACAGATGAGAAGACTGTGGTGCAGAAAAGTAACAGAGTCAACAAATGACAGACAGAGGATTAGAACCCAGGTCTTCTCCCTTCCCCCACTTGGCTATTTCCCCCACCCAGGTCATTTTCTCTTCTAAAATCTAAACCCTTACTAGAGCCTGAGTTCCTGACCAGCCACCTACCAGGGCCTGACCATCAGACCCAGAGCCCCTGAGGACTATCTGTCCCTCGTCCTCCTCCAAGAAAGGAAGAAGGCTCTGTCCAAAACTAGCACTTAATGTACACAACCAAAGATGTTTTAAGAGGAACGCTCTCAGTAGGCTACCCCAAGGGAATGGTTCCCTGTCTCAGCCTTTGCTAGCTCTGGAAAAGTGTCACTGCAAGGCCAGGGCACCCGTTTCACCTCCCAGTATTGCCATTCCTTGCCCAGTACCTCTGTCATAGTACACGCTCACGTCCACATCCCAGTCATCAGCTGTCTGTTCATCAAAATCTGCAGGGATAGAAAAGCATCCAACAGAGTGCAATAAGGACTTTCAGTTCTATTAAGAGGTAAACCTAGAGTTGTTTGGCTTTTTTTTTGAGACAGAGTCTCGTTCTGTCGCCAGGCTAGAGTGCAGTGGCGTGATCTTGGCTCACTGCAACCTCTGCCTCCCGGGTTCAAGCGATTCTCCTGCCTCAGCCTCCCAAGTAGCTGGGACTACAGGTGCACGCTACCACACCCAGCTAATTTTTTTATTTTTCGTAGAGACGGGGTTTCACCATGTTGGCCAGGATGGTCTCGATCTTTTGATCTTGTGATCTGCCCAACTCAGCCTCCCAAAGTGCTGGGATTACAGGCGTGAGCCACCGTGCCCAGCGGGGCATTTGTTTATTTTAGAGAAGGTCTCACTCTGTCCCCCAGGCTGGAGTAAAGTGGTGGGTTCATAGCTCACTGCAACCTTGAACTCCTGGGCTCAAGTGATCCTCCTGCCTCAGTCTCTTGAGTAGTTCGGACTATAGGCATGAGCCACTGCACCCAGTTTGTTTGTATTTTAAGATCCTTCCTCTGGGAGGGTTATTCAGAATTTGCAGGGGGCGGGGGGAGCATTTTCTCTCCATCTCACTGATCCCCACTCTTAAAAAGGATGATTGGTCTCTCATATACAATAAAGGTCAGCCTGTTCCCTAGCCTTTTGTTTGGGCTCACCACTAGGGAATCTACTGTGCAGAACAGGGAACCCCAAGAGAATGCAGCAGGGGTCACCCCTGCCTTTGCCTGGGTACCAGCATTACCTCCTTCTTCCTCCTGCCAGAACTGGGCATCGGTATAAAACACCAGGCCAGAGCCACCCTTCTCCCACTTGAGCTCAATCTCCTCCTCAAAGAGCCGTTCAGTGGTCCGCTCCTGCCCGGTCACGTCCTCATGCAGCGCTTCATGCCGTTCCCATTCCTCACCCCGGTCATCGTCCTAAAAGGCAGGGAGAGGTGATCTGCCTGAGCTTCCTGACCTCATGCCCAGAGGGAGGGAAGCTCAGGGCACAGGAGGCACGTGTGGCAAACCTCAGCCCCATTCCTTCGAATTTCTCCAAGAAGCAGCACATATTTGGCCCCCGACCAACACATGTCTCTAGCCCCTGATCATTCTCAACATAGTTTGCTCCTGTCCCCACAAGCCTCACTCACCTCTGTGCTTTTGGCCATGTCTTTCCCTGCCTGAAATACCCACTTTCCTCTCCCACACCCTTCTCTTCTCCACTTGGTTAAATCCTCCTCGTCCCTCAAGTCCTACAGCCTGCATGAAGCCCCCCGAACTTAGGCCCACAGCTCTCGCACCAGTCTCTGAACTCTCAATGCTAATCAGTACACACTGGTTAGGCCTTTTTATGTGACATCACAAAGAAAGAATGGACAAGAATGCTTATTGTCTCTGGTGTGTCAGGCCCTTCCCATAGCTTAGCTCCTTTAATCATCACAACAACCCTGTGAGATAAGTACCATTATTCCCATTCTACAGATGACAAAACCTAGGTTCGGAGGAGTAAAACGTTATTTGTTCAAAAGAGTACACTGAGGCCGGGCGCGGTGGCTCAAGCCTGTAATCCCAGCACTTTGGGAGGCCGAGACGGGCGGATCACGAGGTCAGGAGATCGAGACCATCCTGGCTAACACGGTGAAACCCCGTCTCTACTAAAAATACAAAAAAAACTAGCTGGGCGACGTGGCGGGCGCCTGTAGTCCCAGTTACTCGGGAGGCTGAGGCAGGAGAATGGCCTAAATCCGGGAGGCGGAGCTTGCAGTGAGCTGAGATCCGGTCACTGCACTCCAGCCTGGGCGACAGAGCGAGACTCCGCCTCAAAAAAAAAAAAAAAGAGTACACTGAGGGAGCAGCAGAGCCAGTAATGCAAACCCGGGTGGCCACATCCAGTTGCAGTATCTCCAGATGCTAGTTCTTTCTCTTCAGGGAGATTTTAGGCTCTTTGAGGGCAGGAAATGGGTCTTAGAATGCCTTCGGAATCCTACACTAGCCCTTGGCTTGACTGGATTTGTGGAATGACAGAATGATTCCTGGCTTGAAACCCTGCAGGCCTTCAAGTACTGAAGAAAAGTCAGGATGGGGCCAGACACAGTGGCTCACACCTGTAATTCCAGCACTTTGGGAGGCCAAGGTGGGAGGATCCCTTGAGCTCAGGGGTTCAAGACCAGTTTAGGCAACAAGACAAAACCCTATCTCTACTAAAAATACAAAAATTAGCCAAGTGTGGTGATGTGTGAGTGTAGTCCTAGCTACTGGGGAAGCTGAGGTGAGAGGATGGCTTGAGCCCAGGGAGTTGAAGGCTGCAGAGAGCCGAGATTGCACCACTGCACTCCAGCCAGGGCAACAGAACCACAGCCTGCTTCAAAAAAAAAAAAAAAAGGAAGGAAGGAAGGAAGGAGAGAGAAGAGGGGAGGGAGGGGAAGTCAGGATGGTACCACACTAAGGATGTGGTCCAGATATCTTAGCAATTTTGGCTGGGAGCTTTTTTGTCTGTTTGTTTTTTTGAGACGGAGTCTTGCTCTGTCGCCCAGGCTAGAGTGCAGTGGCCAGATCTCAGCTCACTGCAAGCTCTGCCTCCTGGGTTTATGCCATTCTCCTGCCTCAGCCTCCTGAGTAGCTGGGACTACAGACGCCCGCCACCTCGCCCGGCTAGTTTTTTGTATTTTTTAGTAGAGACGGGGTTTCACTGTGTTAGCCAGGATGGTCTCGATCTCCTGACCTCGTGATCCGCCCATCTGGGCCTCCCAAAGTGCTGGGATTACAGGCTTGAGCCACCGCACCCGGCCCACCTTACTGATTTTATGGATGTGCAACCAAGTCTGGGGAAAGGAACCAAAGAAATGTCTATGTCACTAATAAAGTGAGAGTAGAGGCTACTGTTCAATCTGCTGCCTCGAGGTCCGAAAATAGAGATGACGGCTCAGTCACATCATGACAGCACGCAGAGGTTAGGGAAGAAGCAAGAACTGGGCTCACATCCTAGCTCGACCTCTATTTCCTGAGATGATCTTAGACAAGTCACTGCACGTCTTGGGCAGCACATTTTCATGTCTGAAAATGAATTCGCCTTATCTGGTCTTTCACAGGGAAATTTTTTTTTTTTCTCAGCTCACTGCAACCCCTGCCTCCCGGGTTCAAACAATTCCATGCCCAGCTGGAAATAATTTTTAAAAGAGAAAAAATGGGCCTGGCGCAGTGGGTCATGCCTGTAATCCCAGCACTTTGGGAGGCCAAGGCAGGTGGGTCACGAGGTCAGGAGATTGAGACTCTCCTGGTTAACACGGTGAAACCCCGCCTCTACTAAAAATACAAAAACAAAAAACTAGCCGGGCTTGGTGGCACAAGCCTATAGTCCCAGCTTACTCGGGAGGCTGAGGCAGGAGAATCACTTAAACCCCAGAAGGTGGAAGTTGCAGTGAGCCTAGATCGCACCACTTCATTCCAGCCTGGGTGACACAGCGAGACTCAGTCTCAAAAAAAAAGAAAAAATGAATAAAAAGGAACCATCCTGGCTGGGCGCGGTGGCTCACACCTATAATCCCAGCACTTTGGGAGGCTGAGGCAGGCAGATCACGAGGTCAGGAGATCGAGACCATCCTGGCTAACACGGTGAAACCCCGTCTCTACTAAAAATACAAAAAATTAGCCAGGCGTGGTGGCGGACGCCTGTAGTCCCAGCTACTCGGGAGGCTGAGGCAGGAGAATGGCGTGAACCCAGGAGGCGGAGTTTGCAGTGAGCTGAGATCCCACCACTGCACTCCAGCCTGGACAACAGAGCGAGGTTCTGTCTCAAAAAAAAAAAAAAAAGAACCATCCTTATATATCCCTCCCAAGGGAGTGAAAAATAAGACCCACTTCCGAATATTCTGGTAAAAGCTCTGAACCATCTCCCTAGATAAATACAGAAACACACATGCAAATGTAGTTTTACATTCCTTCTCAGACTCCTTGGAACCCTCCTGAGGACCCCAGGGTAAGAACCCTTGTAACAGGCCAGGCGCAGTGGCTCACGCCTGTAATCCCAGCACTTTGGGAGGCCGAGGTGGGTGGATCACGAGGTCAGGAGATTGAGACCATCCTGGCTAACACGGTGAAACCCCGTCTCTACTAAAAAATACAAAAAAACTAGCCGGGCGAGGTGGCGGGCGCCTGTGGTCCCAGCTACTCAGGAGGCTTAGGCAGGAGAATGGCGTAAACCCGGGAGGCGGAGCTTGCAGTGAGCTGAGATCCGGCCACTGCACTCCAGCCTGGGCGACTGAGCGAGACTCCGTCTCAAAAAAAAAAAAAAAAAAATATTAGCCGGGCGTGGTGGCGGGCGCCTGTAGTCCCAGCTACTCGGGAGGCTGAGGCAGGAAAATGGCGTAAACCCGGGAGGCGGAGCTTGCAGTGAGCAGAGACCGCACCACGACCGCACCCTTGTAATGGACAATTGAAAAGTGGTATTATTAATGCCTTTGGCCTCTTTCAGCTGCCAGCAGAACAGGGTAGCACACTGTACTCACGTCATCTGAGTGAGACTCTTCTTCCTCTTCCTTCCTTGCTTCTTCCTCAGGCTCTCCACAGGGGCTGGCTGGTGTATCTGCCAGGCAGGTTCCCTGGGGTATTTCCTCACCCTCTGCTGTATACACAAGCTCTTCCTGCTCCACAGTCTCTGCGTCCTCATACTCAAAAGGCACATTGCCGTAGCGCCGGGAGGAA
The DNA here is from genome assembly GCF_009764315.1 of Trachypithecus francoisi. NCBI lineage: Eukaryota > Metazoa > Chordata > Mammalia > Primates > Cercopithecidae > Trachypithecus > Trachypithecus francoisi. The sequence goes on along the minus strand of NW_022681457.1, from coordinate 97,961,338 downwards.
CCTGTCTTGGGGAACTGGAGCTGCAGCTGGGTGATGATCCGAGGGGGTAGGCGGCAGGCCCGGATCAACTCCAGAAAAACCCGCAGGGGAGTCCCCACATTCCCATTGGGCATCAGCACTGGTGGGTTCAGCTCTGGCAGTTGCTTCAGGTCAGCCAGGGTGAAGGCTTCATTCTCAGCTTTCCGACTCTGCATTTCCTTTCGGGTCTTGAAGGGAAAGGAGCCCAAAGCTTGGGAAGGAGGGAGAATAGATCTTGAAACCCAGAAGCCTCCAGCAACACTTGAGCCAGAAATTGGCCAATGTTTAAATCTATTAGCCTTTCCCGAGTAAACAGACTTAGACAAAATAAAAATAAATACATCCAGGCTGACACAGTGGCTCACAGTTGTGATCCCAGCACTTTGGGAGGCTGAGGCAGGAGGATTGCTTGAACTCAGGATTTCAAGATCAGCCTGGGCAACATGGTGAGACCCTTATCTCTACAAAAAATAAAAAAATTAGCTGGGAGTGGTGGTGCACCCTGTGATCCCAGCTCCTTGGGAGGCTGAGGCAGGAGGACTGCTTGAGCCTGGGAAGTGAGGCTGTAGTGAGCCGAGACTGCACCACTGCACTCCATCTCGGGTGACAGAGTACCCTGTCTCAAAAATAAATAAATAATAAAATAAATCCATTAGCCTAATGCTGTTCCTCCCTCTCAAACTTCTCCAGGTCTTTTCATCTCTCCCCAAGCAGAACTGCAGAACTACCTAGTAGTTTCATGTCATTTCTCATCACCTTGGCTGGGCATACAAGTTTCTTCCAGCTCTCGCTCCTGATGACCTTATTTTTGTTTATTTTTTTTTATTTTTTTTTTTCTGAGACAGATTCTCACTCTGTCACCCAGACTGCAGTATGCAGTTGTGCGATCTCAGCTCACTACAACCTCCGCCTCCCGGGTTCAAGTGATTCTCGTGTTTCAGCCTCCCAAGTAGCTGGGATTACAGGCATGTGCCACCATGCCTGGCTGATTTTTGTATTTCTAGTACAGACAGGGTTATGCCATGTTGTCCAGGCTGGTCCTGGCCTCAAGCAATCCACCCATCTGATGACCTTTTGATTCTCAACTGTCACCAACTCCCACCTCCTGCATGTCTTCATACCATGTGCTTCAGCCACAACAAATAATTTTTCTCTTAATTTCTTTTTTTCCTCCTCCTTCTTTTTCTTTTTTTTTTTGAGATGGGGTCTCGTTCTGTCACTCAGGCTGGAGTACAGTGGCACAATCTTGACTCACTGCAACCTCCACCTTCTGGGCTCAAGCGATTCCCCCACCTCAACCTCGCAAGTAGTTGGGACTACAGGCATGCGCCACCACAACCGGTTAATTTGTATTTTTGGTAGAGATGGGGTTTCACCATGTTGCCCAGGCTGGTATTGAACTCCTGGGCTCAAGAGATCCGCCCACCTGCACCTCCCAAAGTGCTGGGATTACAGGCACGAGCCACTACAACCTGGCCCACAATGAACAATTTAGCATGCCCTGAAAGTTTCACGGACTTTCAAATCTGTGTCTTTGCAAATGCCATTTACCTTGAAACCCAGAAACACCATTCTCTCCTATTAACTCCTATTTATTTTTCAAGACCCAGATGGAAAGTCATATTTCAAGATCCGTCTAGGAAGTCAGTTTCTCCCTTCTCTGTCATCTCACAGCACTTAGTGATAAACAGTATAGGCTCTGGAACAGATGCCTAGGTTTGTTGTAGCCCTGACACTAACTAACTCTGTAACCTCAGGCAAGTCACATAACTTCGCTTCCCTCAGTTTCTTCACCTATAAAATGGGAGAAACAATAGCTCCTATCTCATAGGACTGTTGTGAGGGGTAAGAAAACAAAAGGCTTAGAACAGTGCCTACTAAATACACAGAGTGTTCAGCCAATGCTAACAATTAGAATGACATCTCTGTGGCAATTATATTTTTCCAAATCTCTTCCTTTGTGGATTCTGAGCACACACTATGTGCAACTGTTTTCTGCATACCCAGCTAGTCACACTAGGTCTAGCAATATAAGCATCTGTTGAATGTGTGAACTGGAGGGCTCTGACACTGTCCTGTTTCCCCATCAAACTGATTTCCCATAAAAGTGGGAGCTGTCCAGAGAAAAGATTGTCTCTTCATTTGCATCTTACTGAAAGGACTGGGTAGGAAGCACAGAGAGAGAGCAGGAGAGAAAGACAGTAAGAAGGTTAGAGACTGGATTTCCTTTTTTCCTTCTGTGTTAGTGCAAAATCAACGCCTTGGATAGAGAAAGGGTCTCAGAAGAGACCTAACAAAATGAAAGCTCTTCCGAATAAGCCTCTCCGGTTTATTTTTCTCCATGCATTGAACTAACTCCCTGCAAGTTGAGCCTGAAACTGTCTAGAATATGACCTAAACTCCTAGAGTCCTAACCAGATGCCTGACTTATCCTCACCACTCTTCTGACAAGGTGCCTCTGTTCCAGGCCCGTAGGCCCAGTCTACTTTCTCACTCTTACCTGATGCCTCCGTAGGTAGCCGAAGTCTGCGGATGAGACAGCGACCCGGTAGCCAAGTCCCGTGAGAATCCAGCCACCGGCGGCCCGAGTACATGCGAAGAAGCCTCTGAGCTTGAGCCAACCCCCTTACCGAGATGACGCAGCAGCAGGTGGGGGTCTGGATCGGAGTAGAGTCTCGAGTGGAGAGAGGCCGGACATCGGTGGCCGAAGTCTGGGCGAGAAGCTGGCCCCCAGCGGCTGGGTCCGTAGGAGTTAGGGCAGAGTTAGGAGCGGCCTGCGGAGGGGCCCGCTCAGGCCGATGCCGGTAGTGGAAACAGAGGAAGCCACCGCCGCGCTCTTCTCGGAACTGGCTAAAGTAGCTTCGCAAATGGGCCGAGCGCAACACGGAGGGGATACCGCTCACTACCAGGTAAACTGTCGCTTCCTCCTCCGCCTCGCCGGGCACCGCCATGTTGGATTGTCACATGATCTGCTGGAACCAAGTCTCAAGTCTCGCGAAAACACCGCGAGCAACGCTCCAGCGTCTGCGTTGCGAGATTGTGAAAATTCTAACTAGTCCGTTGGTGTTGGGGTTGTGGAATCTGGAGCCGCAAGATCTGAAGTCTTCTGTATTCCTTTCCCACAGAGGGAAGCCGGCGATGATGGAAAAACTCACCTGGAAAATGGGGTCATAGAGCTCTTTCATAAAGCTCTAATGAGTACCAAATAAGAAGCCTGCGGGAGGGGTCATTTTTGAGGTATTTAGTTGTGAATCTTGCACACCTAATCTCAACCTTCCTCAGTTCTGAACCTTTAGTCGTTCTTCCATTTATTTTTCCATTTTCCCACAAATCGGTAAGAAAAAGATAACCCAGTAGAAAAATGTGCCACAGATACTTCACAAAAGTGGAAACACGCAGGTCCAATTTACAATGAAAGTGCTATGAGTTGCTAGAGGCTTACGTTAAAGAAAAGATGCGCAACTCAGTAATAAAGGAAATGCAGCGAGACCCACTTTGCATCCACCACGTTGGCAAACTTTAAAACCTTCGAATCGATGGCAACATGGTGGAACTGGAGCTCTCATACACTGTTGTTGGAAATGTAAGTTGATACAACCACTTTGGAAAACAGTTGACTTTATCTAGTAAAAGCGAAGTTGCTACACTTCATTTGACTCAGCACTTGTAGGTAATGTTTTATTTATTTTTGAGTTGGGGTCTCTGTCGCCCAGGCTGAAGTGCTGGGACCACAGATGCACCCCACTATGCCTGGCCTTTTTTTTTTTTTTTTTTTTTCTGAGATGGAGTCTCGCTCTGTCACCCAGGCTGGAGTGCAGTGGTGCGATCTCAGCTCACTGCAAGCGCCCCCTCCCGGGTTCACGCCATTCTCCTGCTTCAGCTTCCCGAGTAGCTGGGTCTTCAGGTGCCCGCCACCACGACCGGCTAATTTTTTGTATTTTTAGTAGAGACGGGGTTTCACCGTGTTAGCCAGGATGGTCTCGATCTCCTGACCTCGTGATCCGCCTGCCTCGGCCTCCCAAAGTGCTGGAATTACAGACGTGAGCCACCTCGCCCAGCCGAATTTTTAAAACTATTTGTAGAGACGGGGTCTCACTACGTTGCCCAGGCTGGTATTGAACTCCAGTGCTCAAGCGATCCACTGGCCTCAGCTTTCCAAAGTGTTAGGATTACAGGCGTGAGCCACGGTGCCCCGCTTTTTTATTTTTTTTTGTTTTTGAGATGGAGTCTCACTCTGTCATCCAGGCTGGAGTGCAGTGGTGCAATCACGGCTCACTGCAACCTCCGCCTCCTGGGTTCAAGCAATTCTCCTGTCTCAGCCTCCCAAGTAGCTGGGACTACAGGTGCGTGCCACCACACGTGGCTAATTTTTGTATTTTTAGTAGAGACGGGGTTTCACCATATTGGTCAGGCTGGTCTCAAACTCCTAACCTAAGATGATCCACCATCCTTGGCCTCCCAAAGTGCTGGGGTTACAGATGTGAGCCACCGCACCCGGCCCTCTTTGTCCATTTTTTAAATTGGGTTATTCGATTACTATTTATTCATTGATTCATAATTCAGACAATGTCTACACATTATACTGGGTGATAGGAGGAACCTATACATTGAGAGACCTCAAACAAAAACAAAAAATAAAGGGCTGAGCGCAGGGGCTCACGCCTTGAGCCTAGGAGTTTGAGACCAGCCTGGCCAAGTTGGCAAGACCCTTGTCTAAACAGAAAAGAAGTTACTGCACATGTTTATCAGAAGGCTTATTGATAATGTTAACTTTTACCCAAGCCCTGTGATCCTGGAACACTAAAGCTTAAGAAATGCCTCCCTACTGTTTTGTGTTCTGGAACACAGCATACTGCAAATAAACATCCTTCCTCAAGTGAGTTAGATAAGACCAGTATATGCCCCTCTGGTTCACCAGTGACAAAGCCAGACACAGACTCCAAATTCCAAATCTCCTCATGAAAGCTTTGAGGAACTTCTTCTCCCCACTGATCAGTTGGAACAAACTTTGGTTAAAATTTCTCTCCTTCCCCCAGGTTCCTGAACTTTGGCTTACCCTCAGCTTGAGCCAGCACACATGTCCTCCTTAATATCCCCTCTTGAGAATAGGCTGGCTTCAGGGTAAAGCATCACCTGATCTACTGTCCCATCTTGCCACTCCTGATCATCCCACTTCCTCCCACCCAGTTCTACCCTGTTTACTCCTCTCTATGAGAGAAGAACCCTTTTTGCCTAACCCTTGAGTCACTTGCAGATATTATGGTCAGAGGGTCCTCCCTGCTGCAATATTCTTCCTCCCCCTATTGCAATAGTTCCTTTCTTCCCTTGCAATAATCCTTTCAAATAAAATCACTCCTGGCGGGGTGTGGTAACTCACACCTGTAATCTTAGCACATCAGGAGGTTGAGGTGAGAGGATCACTTGAGCCCAAGAGAGCAAGGCTACAGTGAGCCATGATTGTACCAGGCACTCCCACCGGGGCAGCAGAATGATAATCTGTCTCAAAAAAAAAAATTATAATGGCTGGGCGCAGTGGCTAATGCCTGTAATCCCAGCAATTTGGGAGGCCTAAGGCGGGTGGGATTACATACAGGCATGTAATCCCAAGTAATCTGCTGGGGTGGGCAGATCACTTGAGGTCTGGAGTTCGAGACCAGCCTGGCCAACATGGTGAAACCCCATCTCTACTAAAAATACAAAAATTAGCCAGGCATGCTGGCATGTGCCTGTAATCCCAGCTCCTCAGGGAAGCTGAGGCACGAGAATCGCTTGAACCCAGGAGGCGGAGGTTGCAGACAGCTGAGATCACACCACTACACACTCCATCCTGGGCAACAGAGCGAGACTCTGTCTCAAAAAAATAATAATAATTATAATAAAATCTCTCCTTACCAAGTCTGGATTTGTTTTTATTTCACAGTATATATGAATATTCGTAGCTACAGTCCTTGTAAATGCAAAAAGCTGGCTTTTTGTGCTAATAACTTCAGGCTAAGCCAGTTAGAAAACACAGAATTGTTTTATTTATGCAAAGTTCCAAAAATGCAAACTAAAAAATATTCTTAGGGCTACATAAATAAATATGCTTTAAAATCAGAAAGAAAAGCAAATAAATGATTAACATAAAATCCAGGGTAGTCGTTAACTTTGGAGAGAAATGATAGATTTAGAAAGGGACTTCAAAGTTAATGGTAATAATGACCTATGAAACAATAATAGAGTTCATTCTACTGTTATTCTTTATACTTTACACATATTTATGAATATTGTTTTACTCAATATTTAAAATGTAAAAATACTGAAAGTGAAAATAACTCATTTCAGAAAGCAATAGTTACCTTGTGATAGCAAATATACAACTATATGATGAATTTTAAAAATTGAAAAACATGGCTAGGCGTAGTTGCTCTCACTTATAATCCCATCACTTTCAGAGGCCGAGGCAGAAGGATCGCTTGAGGCCAGGAGTTGGAGACCAGCCTGGGCAACATAGTGAGACCCTGTCTCTACAAAAAATAATAAAAATAAGAAATTTAAAAAGTCTTCTAGCTGGGTGCGGTGGCTCAAGCCTGTAATCCCAGCACTTTGGGAGGCCCAGACGGGCGGATCACGAGGTCAGGAGATTGAGACCATCCTGGCTAACACAGTGAAACCCCGTCTCTACTAAAAACTACAAAAAAACTAGCCGGGCGAGGTGGTGGGCGCCTGTAGTCCCGGCTACTCGGGAGGCTGAGGCAGGAGAATGGTGTGAACCCGGGAGGCGGAGCTTGCAGTGAGTGGAGATCGCACCACTGCACTCCAGCCTGAGCGACAGAGCCAGACTCTGTCTCAAAAAAAAAAAAAAAAAAGTCTTCTAATGAGTGGGAAATGTAGCTAGGACAATTATATCTAGGTTTAAACCACATCATATCTGGATTGTATTTCTTTTTTATTTTATTACATACTTTTTTTTTTTGTCATCCAGGCTGGAGTGCTGCAGTGATGCAATCTCGGCTTACTGCAACCTCCACCTGGCGGATTCAGGCCATTCTCCTGCCTCTGCTTCCTAAGTAGCTGGGACTACAGGCCAGCACCACACCCAGCTAATTTTTGTATTTTTACTAGAGATGGGGTTTCACCATGTTGGCCAGGCTGGTCTCGAATTCCTGACCTCAGGTGATCTGCCCACCTCGGCCTCCCAAAGTGCTGGGATTACAGATGCGAGCGACTGAGTCTGGCCTATTCTTGTATGATATTTCAACATTGTATAATATTTTATTAGTTTTACGTGTATGTGGGGATTGTCACAAGAGAGTGAAGTCTGAAGAACTGGTCAAAACAAGATTTTTTTTTTTTTTTTTTGAGACAGAGTCTCACTCTGTTGCCCAGGCTGGAGTGCAATGGCACAATCTTGGCTCACTGCAACCTCTGCCTCCTGGGTTCAAGCGATTCTCCTGCCTCAGTTTCCCAAGTAGCTGGGATTACAAGAGCCTGCCAACACGCCCGGCTAATTTTTGTATTTTTAGTAGAGACAGGGTTTCACCATGCTGACCAGGCTGGTCTTGAACTCTGGACCTCAGGTGATCCTCCCGCCTCAGCCTCCCAAAGTCCTGGGATTACAGGCGTGAGCCATGGTGCCCGACCACAAGATGCTTTTATACTTTTTAGACAACAATAAATTTGAGAAGTCACAGGACAAGGTATATCTAGCTAGGGGCAGTAAATTTCTAGGTGAGTGATGAGGAGATATTTGAGGTGGAACTAGTGGAAAATAAGGGTTACCTTGGAAAGTATATTTATTCAGGTCCGTTGCAGCCCCGAGTTCCCAGTCTCTGGTAATCAGGGCTATTTTTTTGCCCTGGTATAGAGAGGGTATCCCTCACAGAGGAATCTTGATGGTTTGCTGCAGGCTGGAAGAGGCAGGTCAGTTCGCCCTTTCTGAAACTACAATTTCTCCAAGGTTTCCAACTCAAAATGATCAAGGTACCAATTTGGCACATTGGCATGTCCTTCACTCCTTGAGTTTCTTCATCTATAAAATGGATGGAGGCCGGGTGTGGTGGCTTATGCCTGTAATCTCAGCACTTTGGGAGGCGGAGGCGGGCAGATCACCTGAGGTCGGGACTTTGAGACCAGCCTGGCCAACATGGTGAAACCCCGTCTCTACTAAAAAAACAAAAAAGGCTGGGCGTGGTAGCTCACGCCTATAAATCCCAGCACTTTGGGAGGGCAAGGCGGGTGGTTCACCTGAGGTTGGGAGTTCGAGACCAGCCTGACCAAATGTAGAAACCCTGTCTCTACTAAAAATACACAATTAGCTGAGCGTGGTGGCACACACCTGTAATCCCAGCTACTTGGGAGGCTGAGGCACGAGAACTGCTTGAACCCAGGAGGTGGAGGTTGCAGTGAGCCAAGATCGCGTCACTGAACTCCACCCTGGGCAACAGAGTGAGACTCTGTCTTAAAAAGAAAGATAAAGCGGATGGAGATAATGATAGTACTTCCAGTACAGAGTTGTGAGAATGAAATACCATAATCCAGGAAATGTGTTTAGAGCACAAATGTTTTGTGGTTATAGTTTAGTAGCTACCCAGAGTGAGCAGCCATAGCCTGGGGTTTCTTCTGGTCATACCCTGCCAGGAAGAGGAGGTCTCCTTTGTTAACTCTGACTCCCCTGAGATCTTAGCATTGTCGCCTCCATCAGTTTCATTGATACTTCCTTTCTGTGCTGTCTTGTTCTGTGAGGTGGTCCCTGTCATCTCTCCACGCCCATTTCCTGCTATCCTGGGCCCCACACATCACTTGCAGTTAGCTAAGCACCCCTTGCTCTCTGACATCTCTGTGTCTTTGCATGTATCTGCTTAGAATGTCCATCCCTTGAGTTGCCTAGCAAAACCCTATTCGTTCTCTTTAGCTCAAACCAGTCACCACTTGGGTGAAGCATTTTTCCCACCTTGAGGCAGATTTAATCTCTCCTGTTGCCTGTTGTCTATACCCCTATCACAGCTCAGATCACTCTGCATTACAATTACTTATGTGTCTTCCTCTGCCACAGACAAGGTGTTTCATGAGAGTAAGAAATGTATCTTATTTATTCTGTGTCCCCTACCCCAGCATCTAGCACAAGGGTTGGTACAAGTGGAGGTTGAGAGATGTTTAGTGATAGAATGAATTAATGGATAGATAGTGGGTGTTGGCTTTTTGCCAGCATCACAGGTTCTAGGATATTTGAATGCCCCAAGGACAGGGTGGGGTTAATGCAGGGCACAGCATGCGTCAGCTGTCTGACTGCTTAATAGGCAGTCAACAATTTGGCTACTGAAGATAGAGATAATGATGGCAATAAAATGGTTCTCTAGGCTGACCCAGAGCCACAGCCACTCTCCTGCTTTCCAGTGAGTCATCCCTGGCTGGGCCTGAGGACAGGAATCATGGCTGAGAGGTAGATGGTCAGTCAACAGTGGCTGAGCTGGCTCCAGACCGCCTGATCTTGGCCATGACTCACTCCAGCTTGTGCTGCTGACAAGAACCCTCCAGAATTACACAGGTTTGAGTACAAGTCTCAGCACAGGCCAGGTGCGGTGGCTCACGCCTGTAATCCCAGCACTTTGGGAGGCCAAGGTGGGTGGATCACTGAGGTCAGGAGTTTGAGACTGGCCTGGCTAATATGATGAAAGCCTGTCTCTACTAAAAATACAAAAATTAGCCAGGCTTGGTGGTGGGCGCCTGTAATCCCAGCTACTCGGGAGGCTGAGGCAGGAGAATCGCTTGAACCTGGGAGGTGGAGGTTGCAGTGAGCGGAGATCGTACCACTGCACTCCAGCCTGGGCAACAAAAACAAAACTCCATCTGAAAAAAAAAGAGTCTCAGCACAGACAGTGATCAGCCCAGACCTTAAGTTACATACCCATCTGAGCCTGTTTCCTCCTCTTCCCTCACTAGCAATGAGATACAGATCCCAACCCAGGATGCTGATCATGGAGACATTCTTCCCCACTTTTGGAAAGCCTACAGTCTCATGGAGAAAGCACAATTCCCCTTACTACATTGTACCATAATTATCTCTTTAGTTTTGCCGTATTTGTCTTTATTTTCCTTGCACAAGGCAAGGAAGTAGGGCACGGGGAGTGACTCAAGAAATGCAGACAAGAAACAGAAGTGTAGCTCCCCAACCATGTGGACTGGTAGGGAAGAAATTTGAAAAGGATCAAGGTAGATAGTTTTCTTGTTGTTTTTTTTATTCGTTTTGAGACAGGGTCTTGCTCTGTTGCCCAGGTTGGAGTGCAGTGATGCTACCATGCTCACTGCAGCCTCCAACTCCCACCTCAAGTAATCTTCCCACTTCAGCCTCTCGAGTGGCTGGGACTACAGTCATGAGCCACCATAACTAGCTTACTTTATTTTATTTATTTTTTTGAGACGGAGTCTCACTCTGTCGCCCAGCCTGGAGTGCAGTGGTGCAATCTCGACTCACTGCAACCTCTGCCACCCCAGTTCAAGCGATTTTCCTGCCACAGCCTCCAGAGGAGCTAGGATTACAGACATCTGCCACCACACCTGGCTAATTTTTGTAGTTTTAGTAGAGACGGGGTTTCACCATCTTGGCCAGTCTGATCTTGAACGCCTGACCTTGTGATCCCCTCGGCCTTATTTTTAAAATTTTTTTGAGATAGAGTCTCACTCTGTCGCCCAGGCTGGAGTGCAGTGGTGCGATCTCGGCTCACTGCAACCTCCACCTCCCAGGTTCAACTGATTCTCCTGTCTCAGCCTCCCAAGTAGCTGGAATTACAGGCGACTATTGCCATGCCTGGCTAATTTTTATATTTTTAGTAGAGACAGGGTTTCACCGTTGTTGGCCAGGCTGGTCTTGAACTCCTAACCTCAGGTGATCCGCCTGTCTTGGCCTCCAAAAGTGCTGGGATTATAGGTGTGAGCCACTGCGCCTGGCCCCTAGCTAATTTTATAATTTTTTGTAGAGACAGGAATCTCACTACATTGCCCAGGCTGATTTGAACTCCTGGGCTCAAGCGATCCTATCACCTCAGCCTCCCAAAGTGCTGGGATTACAGGCATGAGCCACCACTAGTGCCTGGCAAGGTAGAGTTAATAAGGGAAGCTATTTGGATGATGGAAAAAATTAAATAAGTTGAGGAAAAAAGCCTAGGGTGGGGCATAGTGGGGAATGCTTCCTTTTTTTTTTTTTTTTTTTTTTTTTTTGAGACGGAGTCTTGCTCTGTCGCCCAGGCTGGAGTGCAGTGGCCAGATCTCAGCTCACTGCAAGCTCCGCCTCCCGGGTTTACGCCATTCTCCTGCCTCAGCCTCCGGAGTAGCTGGGACTACAGGCGCCCGCCACCTCGCCGGCTAGTTTTTGTATTTTTAGTAGAGATGGGGTTTCACCGGTTAGCCAGGATGGTCTCGATCTCCTGACCTTGTGATCCGCCCGTCTCGGCCTCCCAAAGTGCTGGGATTACAGGCTTGAGCCACCGCGCCCGGCCGGGAATGCTTCCTAATGGTTGTTCAGGGCTAGAGAAGGGGAAGGGTAAGAGGTGGGAAGATCCAGCTTTTTTCAGAGGTGGGAGGATTCAGAGAGGTGTGGCAGTTAATTAATAGAGGCAGAAACTGGTAGGGCATAAAAGACGTAGAATGGCCCTAAATCCCTGAATCTTCTGGATTTGGGTCCTATGTGGGAAACAGGGCTTCTGCTCTTGAAAGAGTGGTTTCATGCGTCTACAAGGTTACACAGGGTGATGTGTGCCAGAGGGAGGGGGAGGGCAGGTCAGAGAGAGGCCCAGGGGCCTGAGGCCTGAGTTTGGGGCATCTGGTGGGAGGTGGGGGGATGTAGGACTTGTTCTGGGCCCTGAAGAATGCCTTTATTGGGGATTTGATTAGATCCCAGCTGGGGACAGTTGTTGAGCTGAGAGGAGGATGGACATTGAAGTCACCACGGGGAAAGAGGATGAATGGTTAGTTGGGGTCCCAAATGCCAGGCAGAGCAATTGGCCTGGGCTACAGGCTCTGAGAGGACCCTGAAGATGTGCAGACACAGGTCTGCCTACTTAGGGGGCCACTTTTCCCTTTCCTGTGACACAGGGAAGATGAACACACTCTGGTATGGGGGTGTCTCCACACTGTGTGCCCCACCCTCAGGTGCAAGGGTGCGTACTTGTGCTGTGTGACTGTGTCGGGGTCTGCAGTATGTTGCTGAGTGACTGTATCCGGGCAGTGCTTTTCTGGGCTGTAAGTGGGTGGTTGGAGAGTCTGTTTTCTGGGTCCGTGTAGGCGTGCCTGAGTTGGACATCTTAGTATGTGTGTGTGTTGGGGGGGTCCAAGTTGTGTTGTTTGTATTTGTGTGAGATCTCAGCTGTGTTTTTGTCTCTATCTGGTGTCTGACTTGTGAGTGAGAGGCTGGGCAAGGGACAGGGTTCCCCTTGCTGCTGGCACTGGGTCACCATAATGGGTATGAGGCCAATCGGCTGTAGTCCTAACCTGGGGGGCTTAGAGAAAGGCCTGAATGATGACGCCTAGACTCTTATCCCCAAGTGAATGGCCTCTTATTGAGCGATCATTAACTTGGCACCTGTGAGAAGAATCCAAACTGTTATGGTGAAGGGGGTGGGGACTGGTCAGGGCAGGACTTACCGCCGGCGAAAGGGGGAGGCCAGAAAATCCTATAGGCATGTGTGTTGTTATCACTCCTTCCTGCCCACCCTTCAGGTCACTCACCCTGACCCATGGCGATTGGGTCAAAATTTTTTTTTTTTTTTTTTTTGAGGCGGAGTCTCGCTCTGTTGCCCGGACTGGAGTGCAGTGGCCAGATCTCAGCTCACTGCAAGCTCCGCCTCCCGGGTTTACGCCATTCTCCTGCCTCAGCCTCCCGAGGAGCTGGGACTACAGGCGCCCGCCACCTCGCCCGGCTAGTTTTTGTATTTTTAGTAGAGACGGGGTTTCACCGTGTTAGCCAGGATGGTCTCGATCTCCTGACCTCGTGATCCGCCCGTCTCGGCCTCCCAAAGTGCTGGGATTACAGGCTTGAGCCACCGCGCCCGGCCGGGTCAAAATATTTAACAAACAGGGAGGCACAGACATTGACCAATCAGAATAGACACAAGTCATATTCTGAATGGAGCAGTCAGGGAGGTCATGGCTATGCCAAGAGTTGCCTCTTTAGTTGTTAGACAGTGGGAATGTCTGGGAGGAGAATCCCAGGAGAGGGGCTAGGGCAGAGGGGCAGGGAAGGAAAGTTGGGAGGCCTCAGGGCGGTGGCTATGATCCAAGTGTCATGGAAGGGTTTCAGACTTAAACAACTGATGCAGTCAAATCCTGGTGGTCCAGCTAGGCCTTGGTCTGCTTTGGCCTTCAAATAGTTGCCAGGCCAGCCCTGGATGCCCTTGTCCCTTCCCTCTGGGAAAATAATGGACCACCATCTTTTGTCATCTGCAGGAATGGGGGAAGTGAATGATCTTAAACTGCAGAAATGGCAGTGACCTTGTCTGTTTCGATTCGGGAATGGACTGCTTCCTGGTTGGCTGTGATTGGGCTTTAACTGTGGTGAGAGGGCGCATGAAGTGGGTAGGAGCCAAGAGAGTGGTTGGTGAAGGGTTTGGGAACAGGAGAGCAACCTCCTTCCCCTGAGGATAAAGGCAATGAGGTGATGGGATTGTGAACTGATACTGTTCGTTGGAAAATTAGCTCCAGCAACCCTGTGGATTTTTTCCCTGGGGCTACCTCTGATAGGAGCAGGGTGGGCCCTGGAGGTGAGACAGTCCCTTCTATATGCACAAATGACAGTATCAGGCTCCAAGTGTTTCATACCTTTTATTACAAAAATCAATAACTTAATTCAGTTCTGTATAAAGTCAGTAGGACTTCTGGTCCAATGAGCAGCCTAAGCTTTCATTCCCATCCCAAGAAGGGACAGGAGTCTTGGCCCAGAGGCTGTGGGGACCACCAAGAGCCTTCCAGGCAGCTGGAGCACTGTGTCCAAACCAAGGAAGTCCAATGTGGGGTGTGGCTGAGTGAAGGGCTGTTCCTAAAGAGCCAAGTGCTGTCTATACAGCCTTGCCCCCTCCAGGAGCATTGGGTCACCTCTGGGGATGGCCAGGCTGAATCAGCACTGCCAGCCTCTGCCCACCTGATCTCTGCCTGGGCTGCAGCTGGTCACCTCAGCAAGAGCATGTCCCCAAGAAGGCCAGCGATGTCAACATCTCCAATGATAGGGCGAAAGAAGAGGTCCCCAAGCAGGCTGGTTGGAATGGACTTGAGGGTGGAGGCTGTGAGGAGGACACGGGCCAGGCGGCCTTGGGCTGCTGGGCACCAGGGCTCCAGGACTTCACACAGCGCCCAGTGAGCTTCCTGCTGCAGGTGCCCAATGTGGGAGGCGGCTTGGAGGCCTGGCACATCTGTGGGCAGAGAGGGAGAAGAGGGTTGGTGAGCACCCTACTCCCAGCCACCAAAGGAAGAGACTGGCCCAAGATCTGGGCCATCAGAGACACCCCTCTGCCTCCTTTGCTCGGCCTTTGAGATCCCACTACTACCTCCTCCTTTGGAGGAGGTAATTTATTTATCAATTTCCATTGTAGTCATCCATCCATTTATGAAGAGGCAGTGTGGAGTAATGGTTAAGAATCAAGTTTCCTGGGTATGAATCCTAGTACTGTCACTTAGCTGGGTGACCTTGGGCAAGTAACTTAATCTCTGGGCTTCGGTTTCTTTATCTGTAAAAGGGGGATACTAATATTAATAGGACCTATCTCCTAGGCTTTTATGAGATTTAAATGAACTAGTATATGTAAAACCCTTAGAATAGGGCCTAACATATGGTAAGTGTGATATGAGTATTTGCTACTATTATTACAATTAATTACTATGATTTATGCGTGCCACAAGGGACTCCTGGGGAACGCTCATCTCAGATGCTCTCCAGATTACAAAGAGCACTGTCTCCATCTGCCGCTCTCCTGGCCGAATTCCATAAAGACTCCCTTCCTGTCCTCCCTACACCCCTTTCAGTTCTCTCTTCTATGTGATCTTTCTGAACCCACAGAGGAGTTTTAGCTCTAGAGCTTCACCATGCAGCCTTCCTTTGAAGATGTGACTGAGACACAGCTGTGTCTGCCCACCCCACCTCCCCCCCAGCCTTCTCTAAAGGTCAGAGCAAATTTCTCAGGCAGAGTGGCAAGGGCCAGTCTCTGGAGTGAATAGACCTGAGCTGCCATCCTGGTCTGTCCCTACCTGGCTGTGTTACCTTTAGCTAGTCACTTAGCTTATCTGTATCTCTTCTGTGAGATGGCTATTTGATGAAAATCAGGAACCGGCCAAGCACAGTGGCTCACTCCTGTAATCCAGCACTTTGGGAGGCCAAGGCGGGTGGATCACCTGAGGGGTCAGGAGTTCAAGACCAGCTTGACCAACATGGCGAAACCCCGTCTCTACTAAAAAATACAAAAATTAGCTGGGAGTGTTGGTGGCACCTGTAATCCCAGCTACTCGGGAGGCCGAGGCAGGGAAAATTGCTTGAACCCAGGAGGCAGAGGTTGCAGCAAGCCAAGATCGCGCCACTGCGCTCCAGATTAGGTGACAGAGTGAGACTCTATCTCAGAAAAAAAAAAAAAGGAAATGCGGACCCAATGAGATAACAGAT